>NC_060121.1:294281036-294581036 GCF_021461395.2 Schistocerca americana | reverse complement strand
AAGAAAGCTTTAGTAAAACTGTAAATCTCGATATCTTATTTCCCCATGATCTGATTTCGATTAACTAAAGCCTATACTATGCTCAAACTGCGTGAGAAGACACCATGTAAATTCGTCTGGTAGTTTTGTAGATTAGCCTCTTCAAAGACAGACAGACAGACACATCGGTTTTACAAATTTATTGTTAGTATAGAAGAAGATATTAATATGAGAAAAAATAGAGAAATAAAATTGCAGCAATGAGGCAGGCAATCCGAGTCGACAAGTAACTAGAAGTTTCTTTGCGATTTTTGGCCATTCGCACGTCATTTGAGTGTTTGAAATTTAATGCGTCAATGTCCTCAAATACTATTAATGAACATTTTTAAATATTTGTCCAAAAATACATAAGTTGTTTCTGTAACGATAAATAAATTAAGTTACAATTTCTTTGTTCATGTTAAAAAGTTTAAAACTCTAGAGCACCTGAACATTGCATAAATCGGCTATATTCTATAGAAGCCAATCTGGAAAAATGCGAACGACAGAACGGTGAATATCGCATAATGTGTACTCGTTTCCTTTGCCACTAATAACTTCTACGTGCCGATATTCATCTTTGTCCAACACGCAATTAACTGTTAGCTATATTCCATACAGAGAGACAAATCCCAGACAGCTGGCAGCGCTCTTTCCAATTTTCATTTATTAGTGTACTTGAATTAAATTCCTAATTAATAGTCCTATTTCGGCATCCCGACTAATATTTTCATAGTTCGCAATGTCGTTGTTGTTGTTGTCCTCAGTCCTGAGACTGGTTTGATGCAGCTCTCCATGCTACTCTATCCTGTGCAAGCATCTTCACCACCCAGTACTTACTGCAACCTACATCCTTCTGAATCTGCTTAGTGTATTCATCTCTTGGTCTCCCTCTACGATTTTTACCCTCCACGCTGCTCTCCAATGCTAAATTTTTGATCCCTTGATGCCTCAAAACATGTCCTACCAACCGGTCCCTTCTTCTTGTCAAGTTGTGCCACAAACTCCTCTTCTCCCCAGTTCTATTCAATACCTCCTCATTAGTTGTGTGATCTACCCATCCAATCTTCAGCATTCTTCTGTAGCACCACATTTCGAAAGCTTCTATTCTGTTCTTGTCCAAACTATTTATCGTCCATGTTTCAATTCCATACATGGCTACACTCTATACAAATACTTTCAGAAACGACTTCCTGACACTTAAGTCTATACTCGATGTTAACAAATATCTCTTCTTCAGAAACGCTTTCCTTGCCATTGCCAGTCTACATTTTACATCCTCTCTACTTCGACCATCATCAGTTATTTTGCTCTACAAATAGCAAAACTCCATTACTACTTTAAGTGTCCCATTTCCTAATCTAATTCCCTCAGCATCACCCGACTTAATTCGACTACATTCCATTACCCTTGTTTTGATTTTGTTGATGTTCATCTTATATCCTCCTTTCAAGACAATGTCCATTCCGTTCAACTGCTCTTCCAAGTCCTTTGCTCTGACAGAATTACAATGTCATCGGCGAACCTCAACGATTTTATTTCTTCTCCGTGGACTTTAATACCTACTCCAAATTTTTCTTTTGTTTCCTTTACTGCTTGCTCAATATACAGATTGAATAACACCGGGGACAGGCTACAACCCTGTCTCACTCCCTTCCCAACCGCTGCTTCCCTTTCATGCTCCTCGACTCTTATAACTGCCATCTGGTTTCTGTACAAATTGAAAATAGCCTTTCGCTCCCTGTATTTTACCCCTGCCACCTTTAGAATTTGAAAGAGAGTATTTCAGTCAACATTGTCAAAAGCTTTCTCTAAGTCCACAAATGCTAGAAATGTAGGTTTGCCTGTCCTTAAACTATTTTCTAAGATACGTCGTAGGGTCAGTATTGCCTCACGTGTTCCAACATTTCTGCGGAATCCAAACTGATCTTCGCCGAGGTCGGCTTCTACCAGCTTTTCCATTCGTCTGTAAAGAATTCGCGTTAGTATTTTGCAGCTGTGACTTATTAAACTGATAGTTCGGTAATTTTCACATCTGTCAACACATTCTTTCTTTGGGATTGGAATTATTATACTCTTCTTGAAGTCTGAGGGTATTTCGCCTGTCTCATACATCTTGCTCACCAGATGGTAGAGTTTTGTCAGCACTGGTTCTCCCAAGGCTGTCAGTAGTTCCAGTGGAATGTTGTCTACTTCCGGGTCCTTGTTTCGACTCAGGTCTTTCAGTGCTCTGTCAAACTCTTCACGCAGTATCGTATCTCCCATTTCATCTTCATCTAAATCCTCTTCCATTTCCATAATATTATCCTCAAGTACATCGCCCTTGTATAGACCCTCTGTATACTCCTTCCACCTTTCTGCTTTCCCTTCTTTGCTTAGAACTGGGTTTCCATCTGACCTCTTGACATTCTTACAAGTGGCTCTCTTTTCTCCAAAGGTCTCTTTAATTTTCCTGTGGGCAGTATCTATCTTACCCCTAGTGAGATAAGCCTCTACATCCTTACATTTGTCCTCTAGCCGTCCCTGCTTAGCCATTTTGCACTTCCTGTCGATCTCATTTTTGAGACGTTTGTATTCCCTTTTGCCTGCTTCATTTACTGCGTTTTTATATTTTCTCCTTTCATCAATTAAATTCAATATTTCTTCTGTTACCCAAGGATTTCTACTAGCCCTCGTCTTTTTACCTACTTGATCCTCTGCTGCCTTCACTACTTCATCCCTCAGAGCTACCCATTCTTCTTCTACTGTATTTCTTTCCCCCATTCCTGTCAATTGTTCCCTTATGCTCTCCCTGAAACTCTGTACAACCTCTTGTTTAGTCAGTTTATCCAGGTCCCATCTCCTTAAATTCCCACCTTTTTGCAGTTTCTTCAGTTTTAATCTACAGTTCATAACCAATAGATTGTGGTCAGAGTCCACATCTGCCCCTGGAAATGTCTTACAATTTAAAACCTGGTTCCTAAATCTCTGTCTTACCATTATATAATCTATCTGATACCTTCTAGTATCTCCAGGATTCTTCCATGTGTACAACCTTCTTTTATGATTCTTGAACCAAGTGTTAGCTATGATTAAGTTATGCTTTGTGCAAAATTCTACCAGACGGCTTCCTCTTTCATTTCCCTTCCCCAATCCATATTCATCCACCATGTTTCCTTCTCTCCCTTTTCTTACTTTCGAATTCAAGTCACCCATGACTATTGAATTTTCGTCTCCCTTCACTACCTGAATAATTTCTTTTATCTCATCATACATTTTCATCAATTTCTTCCTCATCTGCAGAGCTAGTTGGCATATAAACTTGTACTACTGTAGTAGTATCTAACTTCAACCTATCCATTTCCCTTTTTAAATTTTCTAACCTACCTGCCCGATTAAGGGATCTGACATTCCTCGCTCCGATCCGTAGAACGCCAGTCTTCTTTCTCCTGATAACGATGTCCTCTTGAGTAGTCGCCGCCCGGAGATCCGAATGGGGGACTATTTTACCTCCGGAATATTTTACCCAAGAGGACGCCATCGTCATTTAACCATACAGTAAAGCTGCATGCCCTCGGGAAAAATTACGGCTGTAGTTTCCCCTTGCTTTCAGCCGTTCACAGGACCAGCACAGAAAGGCCGTTTTGGTTAGTGTTGCAAGGTCAGATCAGTCAATCATCCAGACTGTTGCCCCTGCAACTACTGAAAAGGCTGCTGCCCCTCTTCAGGAACCACACGTTTGTCTGGCCTCTCAACAGATACCCCTCCGTTGTGGTTGCACCTACGGTACGGCCATCTGTATCGCTGAGGCACGCAAACCTCCCCACCAACGGCAAGGTCCATAGTTCATGGGGGAGCAATAAGCGCTCCAAAGTAGTAGTTTACTTATTTCTTTGTTAATCTCCAATCAGGAGATCCGTACGCAGAAACAATGGAAGAATAATATAAGCATTGAGATTGTCGACAACCTCTTAAGATCGATTCAATTGTAGGAGCACATTCTTTTGCCTGCTGCAAGGCTTCACTCTAAGGCGTAAAACAGCCAAAAGGAAGTTACGGCGAACTACGTGTGTAAGTGATTGTTCTGTAGAGCAGCGCATGGAGGTGGAATTACGAAAATTATCTATTTTTCGACGACCCTGAGTAAATATGTATACTCTTCAAGTCACTCACTGTCTAAACTGCAACTTCTAGAGGAAGAACTTAGGGTATACGAGCTATATTTTTTTGTCCAGAGTAGTTATTGTGACCACTGCATATCACGAAGGAAAAACAGTGTATAAAAACACTCAAGAACACATGCAAGGTAACATCTCCAGCTCCTTATTCCGATGTATACAAGCACTTTCTACGTTACGGAAGTAACTGGTTTACGGAATGCAGCAAAAAGAAAGTTTTAAAAAAATTTATGCAGCCCCATCTGTACTTAAATTTTTATTCCAAAACCCGTATTTGCTACGGAGAGGACGAAGCAGTGGAAACTGCTTGAAAGCCTGTCTGTTGTACTGACGTCCGTATTACAGCCATTAGCGAACGTTTCCTCCCTGTCCATCAAAGCACGAGTAAACAGTTCTCTTAGCCGCAGCTAAAAATCTTATATCGAATATGACATTACTGCAATGAACTGACAACAGTATTAATACCTTGTGTTAAAATGTAACGTTAACGTGATCATTTTAGTGAAAAAGTATTTTATTCTTCCTAGAGCCACAAGAAAAACTAAAATAAGAAATGTAACGACGTGGGATTCAAGTTTCCATCCTCGAATAGAATTACAAAGAGTGAAAAAGATTTTTGTTGCACAATTACTCCCAGCTCTCTTAAATTGCGGATCATTTTTCGTCTTAACAGCCTTCCATTCAAAAAGATCGGTAACGTTAATGGATTTTAGCATCGAAAAGGAGGTGAATTTAAATGCCTCGTTTTACTGTTTGTCTACTGCGTAATGCGAACTGTTTTTGTAATAAAGCTTGTCAGGGAGAAATAAATAAAGCTACAAAATTAACAAAATTAATTTGCAGTTATTTTGTACTAGGATAGCTTAAGGCTGACAAACACTGTTTCCTGTAACATGGAAATGGAAAGCAGTACGTTTACTAAACGTTGTCTGCTTTCTGAAAACTTTCGTCGGGGATGTCCACACATCGCTGGTATCGTCATGAGCTCCGTGTTTCCTTTTCTGTAGAAAAACTTTGTTGTAAACTGCTCTAGACTCATTCGTTTGTAGTGCTCCGCATATGTTTAATTAGTTTCTTGCAGATGCTCTACTGAATACAAACAAGTGATTTCTGAGAGGGAAGGTTGCGTTTAAGCTGAGACATGGGCTATTAATACGTCATACTATCTGCAAAGACATCATAAATTTTTGAGACTTGAATAGGTCTTTGGAACCGTATATTCCCCATTTCGTTCGATGCTGAGGTGCTATTCCAATACAGCTTTAGAGCCTCTGCAATGCTATTCGAGTCTGGGGGGAATACTAAGTGGGCTGAGGCGTGAGTGGAAATTTGGATTGAGGAGGGAAGCGTGTAAAGATAGCCTGTGCGGCTGTCCACAGCCACTGTGTCACGGTTGTGTGGTGGTTGGCGCATCTGCCTAGTGAGCAAGAGTGCCAAGTTCGAATCCTGGTTGTGGTACAAATTTTCATTCGTCGCTTCAGTCCGCGTATAGACTAATACGAGGCCACCAGTTTTGTTAAGTTATCGTGTATCCCAGTGAGGTTCTGAAATGTAGTAGAGAACATCACGCTCCAACATTTTAAGATCTGTTCTTCTGAATGACGTTTCTCTTTGAATCTCCCTGGCGGATTAAACCCGTGTGCTGGACCGAGACTCGAAACCCGGGACCTTTGCCTTTCGCGGGCAAGTGCTCTAGGCAAAGGTCCCGAGTTCGAGTCTCGGTCCGGCACACAGTTTGAATCTGCCAGGAAGTTTCACATCAGCGCACACTCCGCTGCAGAGTGAAAATCTCATTCTGACGTTTCTCTTTGTCATTATGAAGTTCTAGTGTGTATTATTTGCGGATTCTATCTAAAAAAAATCCACTCGAAGTACTATTCCCAATATCTTCCAAACGGGCGAGTCTCGCTCAGGTGGTTTTCGAGAGCAGACCTACTGCCTTCGCGCGCCGCGGAAGTCGAAAAGTAACAAATTCGTGTAACTTATTTCCTTCGATTTTCAGCGGATAAGTAAATCAACAAATAGTATTGACAGATGGAATACACAACTGTGACCGAACGTAAGCTCAGAAACGACATGAACACGGACTTACGCGAAACCACCTGACACTGGTCAGGTGGTAGGCTCTGCCTGTCTGTTACCCAGTATCAGACTAACCACAACATAACAAACTGACCGAAATACTTCATCAAGATTACACAAGTGCGGAGGCATTTCTGAGCAACGCCACTGCAAAGCAACCGGAACGAGAATTATCCTGGTCCAAAGCAGATGTCACTATAACAGTCAAGAAACTGAGGCAAGAATGCATTGAACATCGCGTTGTACAGGATACAAGATACCAAGACGTTCATATCATTTCATCTCTACAACTACAGACTGTAAGTAAGGAGCGTAGGGGACGATGAGGGCGACCCGCACCGCCGTACTAGGCAAGGTCGTAATGGAGGTGGTTTGCCGTTGCCTTCCTCCGATCGTAATCAGGGATGAATGATGATGATGCAGACGACACAACAACACCCAGTCATCTCGATGCAGGAATCGAACCCGGGACCCCGTGCTCGGGAAGCGAGAACACTGCCGCAAGACCAAGAGCTGCGGACTATGTGTTTATAGAAAACTGTAATTCTAACTTTGGTAGATTTCATCCTATGACTTCCGGTAAGCTTCTATATCATGAAAGGAATCTTAGTGTGATGACAGCTATCATCAATGTAGGTAGCTCCGAAAGAAATATAAATAAGGTGGAACTGTGTTCAGGTCTGCTGAATATAGATTAGTGTATCTAAAGCTTTTCCCTGAAAACCACTTGGTGACGTACGTTCCATGACTAAAAAGCAAGGAGTCATAAAGAATAAGACGTTTCAGCAGTGGGTGAAGAAATCAAGCAGGAAGTTACCTGAATGAAATTTTCACTCTCCAGCGGAGTGAGCGGTGATGAAATTTTCTGGCAGATTAAAACTGCGTGCCGGACCGAGACTCGAAGTCGGGACCTTTGCCCTTCGTGGGCGAATACACAACCACGCTAGGAGACGAGGTACTGGCAGAAGTAAGGATATGAGGACGGTTTGTCAGTCGTGCTTGGGTCGCTCAGTTGGTAGAGCACTTGCCCGAGAAAGGCAAATGTCCCGAGTTTGAATCTCTGTCAGGCACACAGTTTTCATCTGCCACGAAGTTACCTGTCAGAAAGATATGTTACAACAGCTACTGCTGCTGTTGGGTTTAACGAATAAACTTTGGATTGTGAAGACATCGTCGAAGACTGAAGAACACACACGATTGTTCCAGTCGTGACAAGAGGCAAATATTGCTGCCAGTCAACTTCGTATTGGCTCCCTGCGCTTTCCTCTTGCATTGAGAAAACACTGGAACGATTAGTAAAACAACAACTGCAGTGGTGGCTGGCATCACGCACTCTTGAGCTTCCCAGTAGTGATTTAGAGAGGGGAAAAGTAGCTACTGAGAATACCAATCTTTTACCAACAGATATTTTGACACTCTGTTTGAAGAACGAAAAGATCACAACTATATTCCTGGATGTCAATGAAACATTCGACAATGTAAATATAGATCTTCTGATACAAAGTTTGAGAGCTGTAGGTGCCCCAGAAAAACTGTTGATGACTCTGATGTCTGATTTCGGAAAAGAAAGGTTTTCATCAAATTCCAGGGTAAAGTGCGGGCCCTCGAATTGTCTCGAGTTGCGTCCCACAAGGGGCAACTCGCAGTCCTTTACTATATGCTCTGTACACTGTCGATCTGGAAACATCTCATCTAATGAAATACTTCAAGGCGCAGACGATATCTGTGTACTCACTTCTGTTCATCTGCGGAATGTGAAGCCGCATTCTCCTCTGCCATGTCCCTTCCAAAAAACTGGCTCCGAACACACGGCATGGAAGCTTCGGCTGATAGTTAAGTCCCATCTCGTTGTAGTTTCTCCTAGTGTTCCTATCTAAGGATTCGCGACAGAATGACGCTAAGTTTTGAACGTTACACAGAGTCATCGCAGGCCTGAGTCTTACGCGTCGTATTTTATTCTCGGCCGTCAAGAGTCCCTCTCATCAGCCATGTAATAAGTGACTATGAAGAAACGTTAAATATTGTCCGAACAGACTCCCGAGTTAGGTGGAGTTCTCATCGCACCTATTTATCGAAATTGTACTAAGTCTTAAATAGATCTAGCCCTGACTGTGGTGATGTGGCGTTGCATATTGGACGAAAGGACATCCTGAGAGAACTAGACAAATTTCAGTGTCGTTGTATTCGACAATGTTTAGGCGCTGTGGGCTCTACTCGTACAATGAACTCATAACTCAAACCCATGAAACAGTCTACTAGCTGACAAGTTTCTACTTAAAAGGATTTCTTTTCAGATCATCCTTTGCATTCCAAATTAGAGATTCTCGACTTAGTCTATCGAAATGCTCCATACAGCTTCTCTTCCGCCCCGTCCCCCCCTCTTGTCTTGGGGACTAGCCGTAGAACATGGTATCACCTGTCAACAAAACTTCTCTGCACACCTTCGCTCCCAGTCTATATGAAAAATCGCTCAGTGCTCCCCCATCAAATCCTTGTACATCCAGATGGCACATCACTAACGAAACAGTCTCTCATTTATCGCGATATAATGTGCCAAGTATACCAGAAATGGTCGGACATACTGCATTTAGATAGCGATGTCTCCAGATTAAAACAGGAAGACAGTGTGGGACGTTCCTTTCTCCGTCCACAATTAAAAGTCTCAAAAATGTTTCAACTGCCGAAAGAAATTTTTTTTTCCTGTGGAAGTTGAAGCTAATCTGGAAACCTTAAAATATGTCAGTTTCCTTCAGATTTCCAATATCCTCATTCTATTTGATTCTATTGTCGGTTTGCAATTTCTAAAGCATAAGAACTGGAACTCCAAAACCAGCAACCAAATCATGGCAATCATTTGGCAGTGCATCTAGTGCGATATCCAGACGATAGTATTCCTGTGGGTCAAATCTCACTGCGGCACCTTTCATAATGAAGAAGTTTACGTTCTTGCTAAAGAAGCCACAAAATCCCGAAATTAAACCGACCTCACCCTTTCGCCTTCTGAATTCTACCTTCTGGCCCCCACAGAATATCTTTCAACAATGACAAGAGGACGTGAAAGTGTCTGTTTTTTTTGAGAAAGGTATTATGCCTGTGTTCAGCCTGTTATTTGTAATAGAAAATGGTTTCGCGACGTTCACCTACCCATGTGGCTGATATACACGGTATGCCCTATGAGATTCAACCACGACCGTTTTCCGACACAACTTCACCGCAGTGGAATTACTTCAACTCCATTCTATGATTTCTCTAACACTTCACAAAGTATACACGTCCTCTTTGCATATGCAAAATGGGTGAGGAACAGACTACCGTTTTTCAAACAATTATGTTGTCTGAAAGTAGACGTTTCTATGTTTGCCGGTATTCTACTTTCTTTTAGTAATCCCGCTTATAACAAAGAGCTTCTGAACTTGTTTGTTAAACTTGTTTCTGTTTGCTCTAGTATTCTGTCATCAAATTATGTTTTGCATTGTATATCAATTATATATCTTTCAGCTGGATAAATGGCCGTCGGCCGCTGAAGGGCAAATTTGAAAACAAAATTAAGTTAAAAGAATATACGAGCCGTGGTAGAGAATTTGTATGGATCTATTCCATGTAGATAGTTTCAAGACATTCGTTTCTCATCAACCGATTGCGGTAAATCAAGTCCTTAGTGTTGAAACTACACTGAAGAGCCGATGAAACTGGTACACCTGCCTAATATCGTGTAAGGCACCCGCGAACACGCAGAAGTGCCACAACACGACGTGAAATGGACTCGAATAATGTCGGAAGTAGTGCTGGAGGGAACTGACACTATGAATCCTACACGGCTGTCCACAAATCCGCAAGAGCACGAGGGGATGGAGATCTCTTCTGAACAGCACGTTGCAAGGCATCCCAGAATTACTCAATAATGTTCATGTCTGGGAAGTTTGGTGGCCAGCGGAAGCGTTTAAACTCAGAAGAATGTTCCTGGAGTCACTTTGTACAAATCCTGGACGTGTTGTGTGTCACACTGTCCTGCTGGAATTGCTCAAGTCCTTCGAAATGCACAATGGACATGAATGGATGCAGGTGATCAGACAGGATGCTTACATACGTGTCACCTGTCGCATCTAGACGTATCAGGGGTCCCATATTACTCCATCTGCATATGCTCCGAACGATTATAGAGCCTCCACCAGCTTGAACAGTTCCCTGCTGACATACAGGGTGTATGGATTCATGAGGTTGCCTCCATACCCATTCGCTTCCATCCGCTCGACACAACTTGAAACGAGACTCGTTCGACCAGGAAACATGTTTCCAGTCATCAACAGTCCAGTGTCGGTGTTGACGGGCCTAGGCGAGGCGCAAAATTTCGTGTCGTGCAGTCATCAAGAGTACTCGAGCGAGCCGTCGGCTCCGAAAGCCCATATCGATGACGTTTCGTTAACGGTTCGCAGGCTGACACTTGCTGATGGCTCAGCACCGAACTCTGAAGCAGTTTGGGGAAGGGTTGCACTTCTGACACGTTGAACGATTCTCTTCAGTCGTCGTTGGTCCCGTTCTTGCAGGATCTCTTTCCGGCAGTAGTGATGACGGAGATCTGATGTTTTGCCCGACTCCTAATACTCACGGTACACTCCTGAAATGGTCGTACGGGAAAATCGCCACTTCATCGCTATCTCGGAGATCCTGGGTCCCATCGCTCGTGTGCTGGCTATAACACAAAGTTCAAACTCATTTAAATCTTAATAACCTGCCATCGTAGCAACAATAAGCGATCTAACAACTGCACTAGACATTTGTTGTCCTATATAGACGTTGCCTACCGTAGCGCCGTATTTTGCCTGTTAACATACCTCTGTATTTGTATACACAGGCCTGTACCAGTTTCTTTGGCGCTCCAGTGTGTTTTCAGATTGAATAGCTTGTCCAATTTTGATCAAATGTGATTTGCTAAGGCATCCGACTACTCACATACTTTCTTTTTTTGCGTTTATTCGACTGACATAGATTTATCTCTCATATATACAATTACCGCTGTTGTTTACAGCATATATTCACAATACTTTCACTTTCTCTGCAATGATACTCGTTCACTCCCAGGAATCTCCACAAATTACTTACAGTATTTGTATACTCATGCTGCTAATAGAATACCTTGACCATGTTATAATACCAATCACTTCTAAATTTCATTAACAGAAGAAGTTTAGAGGTAAACGTTACGTCCAATAGATGATCATTAACACGGAGCGCAGGTGGACAGTGGAGAAACATGAGGCAAGTAATCTGTCATGTTATTCCAAGGTAATCTGGCCGGCGTTCGTCCGGGGTGGTTAAGGGAAGATCAGGATGACCAGGAATCACATACCTTAACCACTGCGCTGCCTCACTTGGATCGCCTTTTCCAAATTTCAAACGTCTTCATGGCTTCTCCTTCAGACATCTTGTTCACAGCGCATTTTATTACAAACACAATCGCTACATTCCATCATTTCATGCTACGTGTACTCAGTCGCAATCGCATAGTCGTTCTGCAGGGTCTAGATGTATAGCAGGTGTGTTCCGCATGTTCATAATTTTCTAATGTTTAAAGGTGTTGTGGCAACCTTGAACAGTCATCAGCATCATTTGTCGAATAAAATTAAAATGAGCGGAAGGCGTTTACTCGAGGTCAAGAAGAGCGTACGTAGTGAGAACAGCAGCATTCCCATAAACAACCCTCACTAACAGTCAGTGATATCAGTATGTAAGATTCAAAACAAGCCAATTTTTGCATTGAAAACGGTTTAATTTTACAACTTTCCTCGCGACGAGTGTTGGCATAAACCTCATAAGATCTGTATACAAAAGTAATACTTGTGAGTAGGAAACAGTACAATGCACAAGACTGGAGAACAAATGATACTGTATCAAGATGGACATATGGTTATAACGAAGAGAGATAGAGAAATATAGATATAACGTGTGTCCTCAAAGCGTGCCATGTAGTACACAGATCTGCGTACCTAGAAACCACATCCGAGCTTGTAACTTTCACATACAATTTGTTTTGCGGATTAAGTTACGCTGAAGGCCAGGAACACAAAAGACCAAGATCTGAGTAAGGGGCCTAGGAATGCCTGTCCTGACACCTAACCACGAGAACCAATTTGACATATTTTTTACTTAAAATAATTTAATCCATGGGAAATGTAGATGGCGGTCCTTCCGCGATTAATTTAAACATGTGACGGTTTTTTTTCTCACTGTACAGCTATTGTAAATACAACGGAGTAAATTATCGCTGTGGTAACAGCCTGTAGCCGTTAATGAGAGACATCTTTTCCTCAGTTTTACGTTCGGCCATTATTAAATTTTTATTCAGAGCTTCTTAAATGCTGGATTGACTTCTCTTTAAAGAATACAACAGTGTTTCGTCTATATGAACAACCCACCATTACCTAACGTTTTCCTAACACACGATGAAACTCGAAATTCGCGGATACAAGGGTGCAATTAAGAAATATGGATATTAAAATTTTACTAGCTGGAATTATTCAGTGAACAGGGAAGAGATAACAGTCTTGGTCAAAGCGAACTTCGCGCCTAAGTAACGAAAGGTAATGAAACCAACATTGTATCTCGGAAAAACTGGCTTGCAGCAGAAGCGAAGTTAAGGTAGCTGATATTCCGCAACACACTTTCGGAGCCTTATAGTGAAGCACTCGAGTGTTCAAGGCGTGCTTCCCCATAGGCTAAATTGGCACAGGTTAAGATAAACGCCCTGTTAAAAGCAGACTAAGGTATGGATGCAAATTTCACCACTGTGGCTCAATTTCTACACGGAAAAAGCTGTGAGGGAAGTGAAAGGAAATTTGAGAAGAGGAATGAAAGTGCAAAGGGATCATATATCAGTGCTGAAATTCACAGGCGACATAGGCCTTTTATCCCAGTGTAAGGAGCTCTCGGACGAGCTGCTGAAGGGAATAGGCAGCATATTTAGCACAGAGCATGGCTTAGGGATAAACCAGGTTAACACGAAGGTGATGACGAGTGGTAGAGTGGCAAGTAACGACTTGCTTATCATTAAACTCGCGAATGATAGAGTAGTAGTAGAAGCAAGAGAGTTCTGTTATGTAGGAAACGAGATTATAAGGGATGGCTGAAGCAAGGCAGAATTATGAAGACTGGTACCGGAGAAGAAAGCATTCTTCAGTAAAAGACCTGCACTGCTATCGGCTACTGATATGAAACCAGTAAGAATTTTCTGAAAGAGTTCCTCTGGAGCACAGCATCGTATGGAAGTTAATCGTGACCATCAGAAATCCGAAGAACAATAAAATGGGAACATTAGAAATGAAGTGCTATCTAAGAATGTTAAAAGTTAAATGGACAGGTGAAGTCCGAAACGAACGAGTGCTACAAGAATTGATCAGGAAAGAAGTCTTACCAGAGAAAGAGACTGGTTGGCGGACATCTGCTATGCCGCTACGGCATCCACGAAGATTCAGCTGAGTAAAAAAAAAAATAATAATATCATAGTTTTACTGCTTCAGATTTTCTACATAGGCCCCCACCGCTTGAGTACAAGGCACAAAAGTTCATTCATTTACGTGAAACTGTCAGAAAAGTCCTTCTTGGTATGTTGTTCAACTTGCGCTTCACATTCGAACTTTCTTTGGGCTTGGCGAACAACCAGAGACCTACTACGCTCTTTCCCTTTTTGTGATTGGTTCATGTTGATCACACCAAGTCTCCTCACAGTGATGTTTTTACCACAAAAAAAGTGTTCGCGTTTTTCATTTCATTCGATTCGTGACAGGCGTCCGCGCACCGTTGTTTCTCTTCACGAGTCAAGGCGTGTGGGAGAATCTTTGCGCAGACTTTTTTCTTCTCAAAACCATTCTGCAGTATGCCTTAAAACGTTGATTTAAAGATGTTCAGTTCACTACTCGACTACGATTTATGGATTAACACTGACATAGTACGACCGCACTATCTAACGCTGCCTGCTCACAACTGACTGGTCGAATGCAATTCCTTTGTTTACAGTTGATAGTTCTTGTTTCCACCGCAATTGCTGTGCTTACGTCGCTTTTACGGCAGGAATAAAATATGTCTCGGAACTTTATGAACGGATGGAGCAGAAGAGAAAAAATTAGTAGGGACAAAGAAAGAACATAATATTCGAAACAGGTTATAGAAGATGATGTGATTAGTTCTTACGTAAAGAGAAAAAGATTTGCATGAGACATGCACAGCATCAAACCAGTCACAAAACACATGACTTAATACAAATTTTTAAAAAAAAGAAAAACTCAAGCTCGTAAAACATTCGTGCACTAATACACGGCGACAAATACTACTTTAAGAGTGTGATCAATCTTGTTTCGTTTGTGTAGAGCTCGTATTTCAGCTTCACAACTACCTGTGAACGAGGCACTACTTGCCCTCGTATAACATAGCAATGCTATGTGATGCACTTATGCGTCATTTAGAAATGATGAAGAGTAGGCTAAAGTTTAAGAAAAGAAATGAGGAAATGAGGAATGATCATATGTCTTTAAAGTTCTCTGAGGTTTCAGACACTCTGATAAATGAATATTGCTGTAGGCAGTTCAGTTGAAACGGAATAAACATCCATACCAACTTCAATCACAGAACATGGACGTATGAATATAAGTACGAAGAAGAACCCTTCGGCGAGAGAAGAAATTCTTCAATTGCCGCACGAAATAAGTAAATGCGGAACTGTTCGGGAAAAGAAAGAGATACAGCAATGTAAGCCAATTAGAAATGAAAACACCAGAAAATACAGGGAAGTTAAGCCGACATAGATGCGGGAACAGCGTGACGAGATCGAAAAGGAAATGGTCGTTGAAACGACACGTTCAGTACCTCTCACTGCAATTAAAAGCAGGGGTATCATTATTAATTGTGCAAACGGAATTTCGCTCTTAAACGGAGGAGGCATAAACAAGTCAAAATACTATACTGAGATACGAGGGGAGGAAGCGTTCTGGCGTGATACAAAAAGCACAGGGTGTCGGTTTGGCAGACATAGGTGATCCAGTATTCGAGTCATAGCTTGGAATAACTTCGGAAGATGGCATAGAAAAAATTCATACACATTTTCTAAATTTTACTGAGGGAATCGGTCATTCAATCTATAGTGGAGAAGGCATGAGACTGGAAAAAATCATTACATTCTGGTTTAATATCACCTACACATGTCCGAAAATCTGTATAGCAAAGGCAGATTCTTGTATAAGCGAGAACTAACGCTCACTGCGCTTAAAAATCATGCATATAAGTGACCACAAGAATAATGTACAGAGACACGGAAAAAAATTTGAAGATTTGTTAGATGATCAGTTTGGCTTTGTAAAGGAACCAGAGAGGCAAGTATGAGAATGCGCTGGATAATGAAGGGAAGACTTAAGGAAATTAAAGACACCTTTCTTCATAGAATTTGTCGACCCAGAAAATGCGTACAACGTAAAACGGTGCCAGAAGTTCGACACTCACGGAACAATAGGTATAGGCCATAGGGAAAGACTGCTAACACACGACGTGTACAAATACTGCGAGGAAACAATGAGAACAGATCTTTTACTGGCTGACAGTGATCATATTAGTTTTCACTAAAAACATAATTCAGTCAATGCAAAGATAACATTTCTTGCTTAAAGAAGGTTGATGGTATCAAAACTAGCTCTTAATCTGAGAAAATTTTTTAAAGAATATACGGATGATGCACAGAATTGAATGGAAGAACGGAAGGGAAAATCAAAAAAGGAGAGACTTGTAGATTTTGCAATGTGTTACAGTAAGGTGCTGAAAATAAAATAGAATAAGCTACGAAATGATGTAGTCCTCTACAGGATCTGCAGGGAAATGAATATATGGAAAGCACGGACTAGGAGATGAGACGGAATAGTAGAAGATGTGTTCAGACTTCAAAGAATAACTTCAGTGGGACTAGAGGGAGCCGCAGAGGGCAGAAATTGTAGAGAAAGACAGATATTGCAATATATCCAACAAATAATTGAGGACTTTGAGTGTAAGTGCTACTCTGAGATAAAAAGGTTGGCACTGGGGAGGAAGTCGAGGCAGGCTTCATCAAACCAGTCAGAAGACTGATCACTCAAAAAAGACTATCCCTTCAAATGGTTAAAAATAAAGTTCTGAGGACAAATGGTGCATTTGGGACATTTTACTATAGAAATCTGTCGGTTAATGATGACCTCCTAACGGAACTGTTAAGGTGCGTTCAGCATCGGAGCTGGCATAGGCTGCAATTGTGACCCCTGTGAGATGAACAGGGTGCTTCAAAAACAGAGAGCATAATTTCAGGTACGTATTCCCACATAAAGATAAGAAAAAAGTTCATTACAACACATGCCCGGAAATGTTTGGTTTATGGGTTATGATCTTCAAACCAATGATATTTACCAGAATGTTCTTCTTCCCGCTGGTAGCTGCCGTGGCAGTTAATTGCGAGGCGAATGGTAGCTGAGTGTTATGTTTAGCGTTCGACGTTTACTCAAATCGGGAAATGGTAGAGGTGTACTTCATGTACAGTAAAGCGGACGGCAAAGCTGTGGTGGTTGTCGTTTGTACAAGGAGTGGTAGTGCACAAAGAAAATGTCCATATCGGAGGACATTTGATCCTCTCCATCGGCGACAATGCGGTCATAATTTGGAGAGGGAACGAAGCAAGGTCTACAGCTCCATATGTAGAGTTTCTGGATTCTGTGCGAACGACTCCTTCTATCAGCACACGAAGGTTTGCGTTAAAACTGAATGTTACTCATGCGACTGCCTGGAAAGTTGTGAGAGAAACAGTTGTGTGTCCGTCATTTAAACGTTTACAGACTGCATGACCACGTTGCACGAGTTATGTTCTGCCAGTGGTTCTCGCAGCTCTGGGCTACAAACCCAAATTTTACTGTGTTAGTATCGTTAATAGATGAAGCACAGCTCACGAAATGGCAATTTCAAACCACCACAATCACCAAGTATAGGCAGTTGCTTCATATCATCAACAAGTGTGGTTTTCCCTCAATATGTGGGCCGATCTCACTGGTGATAGATTTTATGGACCTCATGTGTAGTTTCAAACAGGCTTACGGAGCAGGGCTCCACAAACTTCCTGGAAAACATCGTACCTCATGTTTTTGACGTTCCAATGATCATTCGACAACAGGCACACTTTTTGCATGATGACGACCCTGCACACTTCATTCGTAAAACCCATCCAGGTCTCGGTCAATCTTTCCTGAATTATGGGTGGATAAAGGTGATACAATTGCTGGTTTGAACTCTATCAGACATTTTGAACTTCTTCTGTAAAGGCAACTACGTGATAGAAAAAAAAGCGTCCGATGAATATGTTTTGAAGGCCATAAGCTCGTAAAGCTAGCATTTCCGGAAACTTGTAGTAATGAGCATTTTTAATAGTGTACGTAATGGGGATATATACCTGAATTACGTCCTTCACTTCTGAACACTCTGTATGGCGGGGCGTGTGACGGAACACTTCGAAACTTGAGTGCCACCTCCCTCTTTCACATTTTATGAGTTTTTTGATACAAATTTGGTCGCGTTGTATGCCGAATACTGCCATATGCTGTCGATTGGTGCCCACAGTAACTGATGTAAAATATATATAACGGATGCATGTATAAGTGACATGCTGCAACCGATAATTATGTACTTGACGTTAAGGAACCATCCTTTCACCTGACGTTATACTGAGGATGGTCGGTTCACCGGAAGACATTGGAGCAGGTTTTTAGTGATGTACCCTTTTATTACAATCAAGGCGCATAATTAGTCTATGTAACTGGTTTCATGCTGAGAAAAACAATCAACAAAGAAAACAATAAATGATGTTCTGGTGAGAAAATTAACTTATTTAGCATAAACCAGTTAGCTCCAAAACTGAAATAAAACACACTTCATTCGACTCTAAACTGTCAAAATCGTACCGTGTGGGGATAAAATTAAGTATATAAGAGAAATTAAAAAAGGAGCAGAAAATTCGGTCTTTTGACGTGCATACTACCGTTAAGGTAATACGTAAAAACTATACAGCATGCCTCCTAAAACGACTTGGTTTCACTTACTGTCGCCATTAGAAAGATTTCTACATTTGGTAACGTAGACATTATTAACATAGCACGTTTATCGTTATTCACAGTTGTGAGTTTATATGTTACTGATGCATATTTTATGCTGTTTACGAAGGGTTTGGGTACATGTATAAACACTACCAGAAAAACTAGACAGCATATCTCATAAAGTGTTCTGAAATAATCTACTGTCACCATAAAAAATAGCATTCACTGATGTACTATTGGACAACGTTTTGAGAAAACATCCTTGCTTACAGGCTTACAGCTTTTATCTGGGAGAATGGACAACTTTACTGAATTTGTTTCCAGGGATGAACATGATTATGTATACTTTTATTTTACGTCGTTTTGATTCGAGAAATCACAATTTCATTCACCCTTATCAACAGTATTAAATGATCTCTTTCTTTAGTGGTTGGGCTAAATCGAATATATTATATTTTATGCTGTTTATTAAAGTATTTGTTACAAGTATAAATAAGACAAGTTGGATAATCTTGTGTGCAACTACCAACTCAAACCGATGCTCCATTTCCTGTCGTACAGTTGCCTTAATTAGCCCTCCGATGGTACGCTCAGAGGAGAATTTTTTAGACACTTCAGTTTTTGTAGCAAAGAATAAGCTATATATTTGACACGACGTTAAAAAGAAAAGCCAGTGATCTCGAATGCGACAGACAATGAACGCCCTCTTGCTTCATTCCTCTGGCGAATAGCGGACAGAAACTGGGTCGTTACATATCGCCAGACATTTGACTATACTTAAGTGTCGTTATTCATGAACATAAAGTTATTGCAAACTGGAATCCAGTGGGAAGAGAATCACTTGTACAGTTCATTAAGGTATGGACTGACAGTCGAATTTTGCCACGAAAATAAGGAACTCTGTCTCATATCCAAGCCAGGGTGTTCTGTCATTCCATTCTTACACTGAAAAACCAAGGAAATTGGTACACCTGCCTAATATCGTGTAGGGGCCCGCGAGCACGCAGAAGTGCCGCAGCACGAAGTGGCATGGACTCGACTAATGTCTGAAGTAGTGCTGGAGGAAACTGACACCATGAATCCTGTAGGGTTGTCCATAAATCCGTAAGAGTACGAGGCGGTGTAGATCTCTTCTGAACAGCACGATGCAAGGCATCCCAGATATGCTCAATAATGTACATGTCGGGGAAGTTTGGTGGCCAGAGGAAGCGTTTAAACTCAGAAGAGTGCTCCTGGAGCCACTCTGTAACAATTCTGGACGTGTGGGTTGTCGCATTGTCCTGCTGGTATTGCCCAAGTCCGTCGGAATGCACAATGGACAAGAATGGATGCAGATGGTCATACAGGAAGCTTATGTATGTGTCACCTGTCAGAGTCGTATCTAGACGTATCAGAGGTTCCATATCACTCCAACTGCACACGCCCACACCATTACAGAGCCTCCACCAATTTGAAGAGTCCCCTGCTGGCATGCAGGGTCTATCGATTCACGAGGTTGTATCCATACCCATTCACGTCCATGCGCTCGATGCAATTTGAAACTAGACTCGTCCGATCAAGCAACATGTTTCCAGTCCCCAACAGTCCGGGCCCAGGCGAGGCGCAAAGTTTTGTCTCGCGCAGTCATTAAGGGTACACGACTGGGCCTTCGACTCCGAAAGCCCATATCGCTGATATTTCGTTGAATGGTTAGCATGCTGACATTTGGTGATGGCCCAGCATTGAAAATGAAGCAATCTCCGGAAGGATTCTACTTCTGTCACGCTGAAAGATTCTCTTCAGTCGTCTTTGGTCACCCGCTTGCAGGATCTTTTTCCGGCCACAAATATGTCGGAGATTTTGATATTCACGGTACACTCGTGAAATAGATGTACGGGAAAATCACCACTTCATCGTTACCTCGGGGATGCTGTGCTATCGCTCGTGCGCCGACTATAACACCACGTTCAAACTCACTTAAATCATGATAACCTGCCATTATAGCAGCAGTAACTGATCTAACAACTGCGTCAGACTCTTGTTGTCTTATATAGGCGTTTCCGACCGCAGCGCTATATTCTGCCTGTTTACATGTCTGTATTTGAATACGCATGCCTACACTAGTTTCTTTGGCGCTTCAGTGTATTTATATAGACTAACCTTGGTGAGGTATGGAAATTCATTTCAGTCGATAAATGTGAGAGATCGGGAAACTATTTTTCAAATAATTCCTGACGGAATTTTGGTATAGGAATCATTTGTTATTGTTTCCAGTCCGCAGTGCTTGTAACAAATATTAGTTGTCCTCAGAAGACATCATGTAAAATCGACTCTCGCCTGAATAATAGCCTCATTTCGGTGAGGTAGATAGTCCATAAGTTTCTTTATGTATTCCATACCTATCCCATGCCACTCATTGCTCGAAGAGCTACCAAATTGCGGGGACATTGCTTGCTAAGTTCCAGTCGCTGTTCGCAATATTAACAGACATTTTGTCAGGAACTAAGATCGAGGTGCTTAGCGGGAATGTCGAGGGGCACCTCAGGGTGACTGAGTGTTTGTCAAAACAGTATCGTATTAGATTATATTAGATTAGTACTTGTTACATAGATCATGAATACGACGCTTCGTAATGATGTGGAACGTGTCAGGTTAATAAAAGGTGTCTATACAAGATATTACACTAGACAAAATATTACATGACACCCAATGTTTTTAATTTTTTTGTGGGGGTTGGGAAATTACCCACTTACTATATCCAAAAATTCATCTAATGAGTAATCTTTTAAATGCTATATGGCTATCTATCAGACTTTTAATGCTGTTAGGTAAGTGACCAAAGACTTTTGTGGCAGCATAATTTACCCCCTTCTGAGCCAGAGTTAGATTTAACCTTGAGTAGTGAAGATCATCCTTTCTCCTAGTGTTGTAGCCATGTACACTGCTATTACTTTTGAATTCGTTCGGATTGTTAATAACAAATTTCATAAGTGAATATATATATTGTGAGGCTAAAGTGAAGATTTCTAGCTCTTTAAATAAGTGTCTGCAGGATGATCTTGGATGAGCTCCAGCAATTATTCTGATTACACGCTTTTGTGCAATGAACACTCTTTTACTCAATGATGAGTTACCCCAGAATATGATGCCATACGAAAGCAGAGAATGAAAATAGGCGTGGTAAGCTAATTTACTCAGATTTATATCGCCAAAATTAGCAATGACCCCAATAGCATAAGTAGCTGAACTCAAACGTTTCAGCAGATCCTTAGTGTGTTTTTTCCAGTTCAACCCATCAATGCATACACCTAGAAATTTTCAATATTCTACCTTAGCTACCGATTTCTGGTCGAAGTCCATATTTATTAATGGTGTCATTCCCTTTACTGTATATACCGTGTTTTGTCAAAGTTTAATGAGAGCCCATTTGCAGAGAACCACTTAATGATTATCTGAAAAACATCGTTTACAATTTCACCAGTTAATTCTTGTCTGTCGGGTGTGATAGCTATACTTGTATCATCGGCAAAAAGTACCAGCTTCGCATCTTCGTGGATATAGAATGGCAAGTCATTAATATATATTAAGAACAGCAGAGGAACCAAGACCGAACCTTGCGGCACCCCATTCCTGATTGTTCCCCAGTTTGAGAAATCACCAGTTTTTTGCATATTATGTGGTTTATTTCAACTTTCTGCACTCTTCCAGTTAGGTATGATTTAAACCATTTGAGCACTGTCCCATTCATACCACAGTACTTGAGCTTATCTAGAAGTATTCCATGACTTACACAACCATTCTTCTTGCGTGTTTTTTATGACTGCGAGTGTACACCATTTCTTGCAGATACTTTAGGCAGTCTACGCTGGTACATCAACAAATCGGGCAACTTCATTCAAGGTTTGTCCATTGGCGCATCTAAGCACGATAGCTTCATAATTAGATTGGAATTAATTGGATGCCGGTGGTGCACATCTACCATTGAATGTTCAAATATTGATAGGGTCAGCAGTCAGTCGTAAAACATTACGGACTTCTGAGGCTGACTGCTCTCCTTCATTACATTTGACGATGGCTTGTTTGTAGCATTCTGTTCGGTCTCCACTTGGACCCAAGACGATATATGCAACTGACTGGCACAGAAACAAATATCACGACTTAAAGTGATGGAGGATCACATGACAATCTGGTTGCAGGCCTACATCTTTTACGGGGCCCGAAAATGAATACTTCACTCTTGTAAGTGACTGAATAATATTTTTTCCGACAGGTTTATCTCGATTCCTGTAGTCATAACACCTTCGTATCAACACTTCCTGCATTCGTTCGACATCTATACAAATGGCTAATACACTGAGGTGATAAAAGTCATAAAATAGCGGTGTGTACGTATGCTGATGGCGTAGTACCGCGTACGAAAGGTAGCTGCCACTTGTATTCAGGTTATTCATGTGGAAAGATTTCCAACGTGATTATAGCCGCACGACGTGAATTAACAGTCACTGAACGGAGAAAGGTAGTTGGAGTAAGACGCATGGGACATTCCACTTTGGAAACCGTTAGGAAATTCAATATACCGGGACCCACAGTGTCAAGGGTGTGCCGAAAATACCGAATTTCAGGCATTACCTCTCACCACGGACAACGCAGTGGCCGACGGCCTTTGCTTCAAGACCAAGGGCAGTGGCGTATCCGTAGAGTTGCCAGTGCTAACAGACAAGCGACACTACGTCAAATAACCGCAGGAATCAAAGTGGGACGTACGACGAAACTATCCGTTGGGACAGTGCGGCATAATTTGGCGTTAATGTTTATGGCAGCAGGCGACAGATGCGACTGCCTTTGCTTGCAGCACGTCATCGCCTGCACCGCCTCTCAGGGCTCATGACCATATCGACTGTATCCTAGACGAATGGAAAACACTGCCCTGGTCAGATGGGTCCAGATTTCAGTTGGTAACAGCTGACGGTGGGGTTCGAGCGTGGCGCAGACTCCACGAAGCAATGGACTCAAGTTGTCAAAAAGGCACTGTGCAAGCTGGTAGTGTCTCCGTAATAGTGTGGACTGTGTTTACACGCAATGTACTGGGTCCTCTGGTCCAACTGAACTGATCATTGACTGGAAAAGGTTATGGTGCCTACACGAAGACCATTTGCAGCCATTCTTGTATGGAATTTTTATGGACTATAGTGCACCATGTCACCGAGCCCACAGTTGTTCGCAACTGGTTTGAAGAACCTTCTGGACACTTGGAGCGAATGATTTGCCCACCCAGATCCCCCGACATGAATCCCGTCGAACGTTGATGGAACACAATCGAGAGGTCTGTTCGTGCACAAATCGTGCGCTGACGAAACTTCCGTAATTATGGACGGCTGCAGAGACAACATGACTCAGTATTTCTGCAGAGGACTTCCAACGACTTATTGACCCCATGCCACGTTGAGCTGTTGCACTGCGCGGAATAAAATGAGGTCCGACACGATATTGAGAGGTATCCCACGACTCTTGTCACCTCAGTGTGATTATATGCAGAGTAATGCAGTCATCGTCATAAATTGCAATGTGTACTCATAGATATGATTTTGAGGAGGATGCGTTTTGTGGAGGAGGAGCCTCGTGGCATTAAAAAAGGTAAAACGAAGAGAAGAAAAGGTAAGTTAAGGAAAGGAATAGAGCTACATCTAAACGTCTCATCGACGTTGAGGTTTTCAGATGCGGAGCACAAGCACACACTGGACAAAGGCGAAAAAGGAATAGAGGGTAGTAACGTTTAAGGAGTCACCCCAGTATTGTCTTCAAATCACGGGAAAGCCAAATCTGGGTAGCTGGGCGATGGAGGACTGTCCCTGATCTCTATGAAGTGTCCATTCTCTAAACCGGTGCACCATTTTTACGGTATTTTGTGAACTACGTCACACATAACGGTTTCCTTTGTAGCATTATCGTCAGGATGAAAACCTAAAAAACACAAATGTCAGGCTTACCTAGAGGCTATTACGTGAATATCTACACAATCGCATAAAATACTGGAATGTACATGAGCTGATGATGGATCAAGCGTTTTTTTTTTTTTTGCAATAAGTATATAAAGCGCTGTATTTCTTTTTGAAAAATTTAGTGAAATATATTGCAAAGCGGAGTATTGGCCACTACGGATGGAATGAATATTTGAGTGTGGGCGTTTATTGGTCGACTTCAGTACTTTCATAGCTTCGCTGAAAATGGTTGTAATACAGTTGATGTGCCCTCGCTTTCCTGCCACGTGTTTCCGTATTCAGTGGACGGCGACCTGGACTATTACGTAGAAGTGGAACGTCACTGCTTATCACAGAGCGTAACGTAGCTCTGTTGCAAGGCGGTAGCGGAAGACAGGCTCCCGGTATCTTCCATCCCGCCGCTGCAGAGGCATCCGCCACAGCGAGCCACACTATTGAATGATGGCGGGAAACCCCGCCTGGACTCCAGAGCGAAACAGAAAGGCTAGAGATTAACAAGCGGTCAACAGCGATGTTATTTAAGGCAGAGCGACAACTAAATTGTGGACGAGCGGAGGAGCGAAACGACATTTGTCTTGTTGGAGGAGTTTTCCAGGCATTCGCCTGCTCCGGTTCAGAGAAACCATGGAAAACTTGCCGCGTAATGTTCTGCGACCCGCTTCTCTGGAAAGGAAATCTAGCAATTTAAGCAATACGAGACTCTGAGACACATTATGTGTTTAATTAGCCCCACGCCCTTCTAAAGCCGACTGAATAGCATTGTTGTTTCTTAAGAGGAATCACTGGAAGCATTGTCCATTTATTTTTCTACGCGGTACACATCATTTATGTTGAAGGAACCCACTGTGCTATATTAGTGGTGAGATGTATCCTCCGCTGTGGACTGCACAGTAGGTTGAGGAATATACACTACTGGCCATAAAAACTGCTACACCACGAAGATGACATGCTACAGACGTGAAATTTAACCGACAGGAAGAAGATGCTGTGATATGCAAATGATTAGCTTTTCAGGGCATTTGCGCAAGGTTGGCACCGGTGGCGACACCTGCAACGTGCTGACATGAGGAAAGTTTCCAACCGATTTCTCATATACTAACAACAGTTGACCGGCGTTGCCTGGTGAAATGTTGTTGTGATGCCTCGTGTAAGGAGGAGAAATGCGTACCATCACGACTTTGATAAAGGTCGGATTGTAGCCTATCGCGATTGCGGTTTATCGTATCGCGACATTACTGCTCGCGTTGGTCGAGATCCAATGACTATTAGCAGAATATGGAATCGGTGGGTTCAGGAGGGTAATACGGTACGCTATGCTGGATCCCAATGGCCTCGTACCACTAGCAGTCGAGATGACAGGCATCTTATCCGAATGGCTGTAACGGATCGTGCAGCCACGTCTCGATCCCTGAGTCAACAGATGGGGACGTTTGCAAGACAACAACCATCTGCACGAACAGTTCGACGACGTTTGCAGCAGCATGGACTATCAGCTCGTAGACCATGGTTGCGGTTACCCTTGACGCTGCATCACAGACAGGAGCGCCTGCGATGGTGTACTCAACGACCAACCTGGGTGCACGAATGACAAAACGTCATTTTTTCGGATGAATCCAGGTTCTGTTTACAGCATCATGATGGTCGCATCCGCGTTTGGCGACATCGCCGTGAACGCACATTGGAAGCGTGTATTCGTCATCGCCATACTGGCGTATCATCCGGCGTGATGGTATGGGGTGCCATTGGTTACACGTCTCGGTCACCTCTTGTTCGCATTGACGGCACTTTGAACAGTGGACGTTACATTTCAGCTGTGTTACGACCCGTGGCTCTACCCTTCATTCGATCCCTGCGAAACCCTACATTTCAGCAGGATAATACACGACCGCATGTTGCAGGTCCTTGTCTGGCCTTTCTGGATACAGAAAATGTTTGGCTGCTGCCCTGGCCAGCACTTTCTCCAGATCTCTCACCAATTGAAAACGTCTGGTCAATGGTGGCCGAGCAACTGGCTCGTCACAATACGCCAGTCACTACTCTTTATGAACTGTGGTATCGTGTTGAAGCTACATGGGCAGCTGTACCTGTACACGCCATCCAAGCTCTGTTTGACTCAATGCCCAGGCATATAAAGGCCGTTATTACGGCCAGAGGTGGTTGTTCTGGGTACTGATTTCTCAGGATCTATGCACCCAAATTGAGTGAAAATGTAATCACATGTCAGTTCTAGTATTTTTTATTTGTCCAATGAATAGCCGTTTATCATCTGCATTTCTTCTTGGTGTAGCAATTTTGATGGTCAGTAGTGTACGACGAGCAGTCATAAAATTTTAATTATAACATCGAAAAAATAAAGTTATGTTATTAATTGTTTATTTGTTTGCAGTCGTGCAACGCAGATGAACTCCGGCGCGATAATACCGCAACAAGTCAATACAGCAGCCAAAAGAAAATGGTGTAGCTCGTTCATAAAGTGGAGTATCTTCTTGTTCTACTTCTTCTTATTCCTTCATGGATTAGATGACTTCACCTGTTCCAGGTAACGAGGTCCATCCATCTCATCCGTGTACGTTAAACGTATTCGCAATTATGAATACGAACAACCATCAGCTCAGCTGTATATAGGAATGACGACAATGAAAATTTGTGTCGAACCAGGACTTGAGCCCGGGTTTCACACTATACGCGAACGGTCGCCTTAACAGCTTTGGCTATCTGTTAACAACTCACGGTCAGGCCCAAACTTCCTTGTGCCATCATTCCTATGCTACAACCTGTTCTCGTACACACATTACATAATTCATGTAGACGGGAGGACATTTTAATTGAAGGTCGCTGCCTGGTGTTGGCCGATGAATACGATATTGCAGTGTCTATACTGTCAAGAAGAACGATGCATCGTTCCTCTTAACAACACAGGCACTGCAGTATCGTATCTTTTCCGTGGTCTTCCCCTCTCTCTTACCGAACGATGTGGCGCAGTGGTTAGGACACTGGACCCTATTTCGGGAGGACGACGGTTCAGTCCTGCGCCCGGCCATCCTGATTTAGATTTGCCGGGATTTCCCTAAATCGCTACAGGCAAATGCCGGGTTGGTTCCTTTGAAAGGGCACGGCCGACTTCCTTCGCCGTCCTTCCCTAACCCGACGAGACCGATGACCTCGCTGTTTGGTCTCTTCCCCCAAACAATCCATCCCCTCTCTCTTGTCCATCTAGGTTCGTAGTCAAGAATTTGTTTTGGAAGTCTATTTTGATGCGTCCTATATACACGTTCGCCTCATTTGTTGCTGTTTAGATCTGTTTTCTTGTACACTGAATCAACTTGTAATTCATTTCGAATGTTTTCATTTCTGAAGCGGTACTCTCTGGTGCTCCCATTAACTCTACGGGGAAATCTCATTTCCGCAGCCTGGATCCTGCTCACGTCCTTTCGCGTGGGAACCCTTGTTTCAGATCCATAAACTGTACGAACTTCGTCTGTGTCTCTTTCATGACTTTATTTTTGTAGCGTATTTTTAATTGTTAGATAGACTGCGTTAAATTATAGGGTATTGTTATCAATTTCATCATTTTGTCCTATGCCACAGCCCAGAAACTAAAGGTTGGTCCCCTGTTCTAATATTACGTCAATTGTTTTTGGACCTTGTAGCTGATTTTTCGTTGAAAGCAGTAATTCGTTTTCTGAAGAGAATAACACCGTAATAATCTTTTCAGAGTTGGTGGAATTGTACGGAAATGACGCATCGTCATATAAAACTACAGTTAGTAGGCATACAGGCGTGTAGTGTGGTCAAACAAATATAAATGACGAATAAGGAAGTGGCAGCTATCTCTTTCTGAAGAACCGAGAATCACAAGTATATATCACAATCTAAGCTACAGTGGGAACAGTGAAATCAGTCACGGATCAGTTTACAACGTGAGATTCTGAACGTGACAAAGGTAACCTACCCGTTGGATTTCGCGAATGTTCACATCCATTCAAAAAGTCCGCCCGTAGTGGAAAAGTTTCAGCTGTATCAGGCCAGTTCGAGTGACTTCCTTAGCCTCCGAAGCGTCACGACGTGTGTTGAGCGAATGACTAAGCTCCCGAGACAAAGGAGCACCGTAAGTCTTGGAAACATGTGGATTCGCCACCGCCAAAAGAAGTGAAGACACAGTCATCATAATGTGGGAAGGAGTATATAGAGGATCTATACAAGAGCGATGTTCTTGAGGACAGTATTATGGAAATGGAAGAGGAGGTAGATAAAGATGAAATGGGAGATATTATACTGCGTAAAGAGTTAGACTGCACTGAAAGACCTGAGTCGAAACAAGGCCCCCGGAGTAGACAACATTCCATTAGAACTACTGACAGCCTTGGGAGAGCCAGTCCTGACAAAACTCTACCATGTGGTGAGCAAGATGTATGAGGCAGGCTAAATACCCTCAGACTTCAAGAAAAATATAATAATTCCAATCCCAAAGAAAGCAGGTGTTGACAGATGTGAAAATTACCGTACTATCAGTTTAATAAGCCATGACTGCAAAATACGAACACGAATTCTTGACAGACAAATGGAAAAACTGGTAGAAGCCGACCTTGGGGAAGATCAGTTTGGATTCCGTACTAATGCTGGAACACGTGAGGCAATACTGACCCTACAACGTATCTCAGAAAATAGATTAAGGAAAGGCAAACCTACGTTTCTAGCATTTGTAGACTTAGAGAAAGCTTTTGATAATGTTGGCTGGAATATTCTCTTTCAAATTCTGAAGGTGGCAGGGGTAAAATACTGGGAGCGAAAGGCTATTTACAATTTGTACAGAAACCAGATGGCAGTTAAAAGAGTCGAGGGGCAAGAAAGGAAAGCAGTGGTAGAGAAGGGAGTGAGACAGGGTTGTAGCCTATCCCCGATGTTATTCAATCTGTATATTGAGCAAAAAAAGTAAAGCAAAAAAAAAAAAATTCGGAGTTGGGGACAGCAAAGGACCTGGAAGAGCAGCTGAACGGAATGGAAAGTGTCCTGAAAGTAGGATATAAGATGAACATCAACAAAAGCAAAACGAGAATAATGGAATGTAGTCGAATTAAATCGGGTGATGCTACGGGAATTAGATTAGGAAAGCAGACGCTTAAAGTAGTAAATGAGTTTTGCAATTTGGCGACCAAAATGTAAAATGTAGACTGGCAATGGCAAGCAAAGCGTTTATGAAGAAGAGAAATTTGTTAACATCGAGTATAGATTTAAGTGTCAGGAAGTCGTTTCTGAAAGTATTTGTATGGAGTGTAGCCATGTATGGAAGTGAAACATGGACGATAAATGGTTTAGACAAGAAGAGAATAAAAGCTTTCGAAATGTGGTGCTACAGAAGAATGCTGAAGATTAGATGGGCAGATCACATAACTAATGAGGAGGTACTGAATACAATTGGAGAGAAGAGAAATTTGTGGCACAACTTGACTAGAAGAAGGGATCAGTTGGTAGGGCACATTGTGAGGCATCAAGGGATCACCAATTTAGTATTGGAGGGTAAAAATCGTAGAGGGAGACCAAGAGCTGAATACACTAAACAGATTCAGAAGTATGTAGGTTTCAGTAGGTACTGGAAGATGAAGAAACTTGCACAGGATAGAGTAGCATGGAGAGCTGCATGAAATCAGTCTCTGGACTGAAGACCACAACAACAACAATAAGCTATTTTTGTAATTTCCATGGTTTGGTGCTAACAGATTATGCTCGTAATGTTACAGGATCGTACCACCGAAATCTCCTAACCACGTTACGGGAGGCTGTCCAGGTGACATGTCACATGCAGCCGTCCGACGACGTGTTTCTGCTCCATGGCAATACCCCAACTCATTCTGCACAGCACGCAGTCACACATGCTGTCTATCTGGGCTACCAGATTCTGCCCAACCTCCTGTATTCTCCTGACATGTCAGTCAGCGATTTCTTCCTCTTTCCTCGACGAGGAAGCCATTGTGAGGCAGGCATTTCCAGAATGACGAAGAGGTGATTTTCGAGGTGGAATGTTTCTTGACAGGTCACTTGCAGACTTCTACAACCAAAGTTTCACCGACTCATGTATTTTTGGGGTAAATAAGTTGAAGGGTGGAAATATAGAGAAGACCTTGATACCATCACTGAAGTTCATTGTCGCAGCTCGAATTTTTCAACGGGATAGTTATAGCTTTATCACTAACCGAGAATGCACTTGAAGATGTCTACACGTACCCTCCTATTTTATTGGTCCTTCTCCTGAATAGTTATGGGTTTCCTAAACCAGGAATTTTTTTTTGCACTACACAAGAATATAATACAAATATATATTTTGGCTTTACTTCAAGAACGTTTGGAGTAGAGAGATGTTGGGTGCTTCTTCATTTTGTATACACGTTGTAAGTAGGCTGTTTAGGTTTTTATGTTGGTAACGCCACGTAGTGCTTTGTATGTAAATCGCTGACTGTGCTATGTGCAGTCTGTGGCTGGTTTGCATTGTTGGAATATTTGCTATTGTAGTGTTGGGCAGTTGGATGTGAACAGCGCGTAGCGTTGCGCAGCTGGAGGTGAGCCGCCAGCAGTGATGGACGTGGGGAGAGAGATGCCAGAGTTTTGAGAGCGGACGATATGGACGTGTGTCCATCAGAAAGAGTAAATTAGTAATACTGGATATCATGAACTGATATATATATATATATATATATATATATATATATATGATGACGTTTGAACATTATTAAGTTAAATACATTGTTTGTTCTCTATCAAAATCTTTCATTTGCTAACTATGCCTGTCAGTAGTTAGTGCCTTCAGTAGTTAGAATCTTTTATTGGCGCTTGCTGTATTGCAGTAGTTCAAGTAACGAAGATTTTTACGAGGTAAGTGATTCATGGAAGGTATAGGTTGTTGTTAGTCAGGGCCATTCTTTTGTAGGGATTATTGAAAGTCAGATTGCGTTGCGCTAAACATACTGTGTGTCAGTTTAGTGTTTATCAGAATAAGTAAAGAGAGAAATGTCTGAGTACGTTCAGTTCTGCTCAGCTGCTTGAAAATCAATTAACGTAAGAGGTTTACCAGCACTGTCATTCGTAATTTTTCTAAGGGGATGTTTCAATGTTATATCCCAAAAATTTACGTACAGCGTCTAGAAAGCGAACAATTTCATTGTACCACATGTTAATGATTTTTGTTGTTTCTGTATATGGATTGTAATTTTTCTACCCTGTTTTTCACTACTCTTATACGATCGTTATGGAGTAGACTGTAGACTGCTGGAAAATTCCTCTCCGTAACGGTGTTTCATGTAACATAGAAAATACGTTTTTCTCGCGTTATTCCGCGTTCTTCCAGCGTCCGAACATTTAAGTGATTTTCCTTTTGCACACCAAACCTCCGGAATATATGTGTTTCTCTCCCTTAAATGCGTCTACACTAAATATCTACCATCAGCACAGTGTGTTTTTGCGCTCATATTCCGCATCAACATTTCGATAGAAGTAGTGCATATGATTTATAAACAGTCTTTTTCGCCGTTGGACGAGTTTCCAGCGCACAGTGAACTCAAGCACACCTCTTCTTTATCCGCAAGATCATTATTTCATATCATACACTTTCTGATCAAAAGTATCCGGACAACCCCAAAAACATACGTTTTTCATATTAGGTGCATCGTGCTGCCATCTACTGCCAGGTAATCCATATCAGCGTCCTCAGTAGTCATTAGACATCTTGAGAGAGCAGAATGGAGCGCTCCGTGGGACTCACGGACTTCGAACATAGTCAGGTGATTGGGTGACACTTGTGTCGTACGGCTATACGCAAGATTTCCACACTCCTAAACAACCTTAGGTCCACTGTTTCTGACGTGATAGTGAAGTGGCAACGTGAAGAGTGACGTGCATCACAAAAGCGTACAGGCCGACCTCGTCTGTTGTCTGACAGAGACAGCCGACAGTTGAAGAGGATCGTAATGTGTATTAGGCAGACATCTATCAAGACTGTCACACAGGAAATCCAAACTGTATCAGGATCCACTGCAAGTACTATAACAGTTAGGCGGGAGGTGAGAAAAAATGGATTTCATGGTCGAGCGGCTGCTCTTAAGCCACACATCACGACGGTAAATGCCTAACGACGCCTCGCCTGGTGTAAGGAGCGTAAACACTGGACGATTGAACAGTAGAAGAACGTTGTGTGGAGTGACTAATCACGGTATGCAATGTGGCGATCCGATGACAGGGTGTGGGTATGGCGAATGCCTTTGAACGTCATCTGCCAGCGTGCGTAGTAGTAAAATTCGGAGGCGGTGGTGTTATGGTGTGGTCGTGTTTTTCATGGCGGGGGCTTGCGCCCCGTGTTGTTTTGCGTGGCACTATTACAGGACAGGCCTACAGTGATGTTTTAGTCACCTTCTTGTTTCTCACTGTTGAAGAGCAATTAGGGGATGACGATTGCATCTTTCAACACTATCGAGCACCTATTCATAATGCACGGCCTGTGGCGGAGTGATTATACGACAATAACATCCCTGTAATGGACTGGCCTGCACAGAGTCTTGACCCCCAGAAAACCTTTGGGATGTTTTGGAACGCTGACTTCGTGCCAGGCCTCACCGACCGACATCGATACCTTTCCTCAGTGCAGCACTCCGTAAAGAATGGGCTGCCATTCCCCAATAACCCTTCAAAATGATTCAAATGGCTCTGTGCACTATGCGACTTAACAGCGGAGGTCATCAGTCACCTAGAACTTAGAACTACTTAAACCTAACTAACCTAAGGACATCACACACACTCATGCCCGAGGCAGGATTCGAGCCTGCGACCGTAGCGGTCACGCGGTTCCAGACTGAAGCACCTAGAATCGCTCGGCCACTCCGGTCGGCAAGAAACCTTCCAGCACCTGCTTGAACGTATGCCTGCGAGAGTGGAAGCTGTCATCAAGGCTAAGGGTGGGCCATCACCATACTGAATTCCAGCATTACCGATGGATGGCGCCACGAACTTGTAAGTCACTTTTTAGCCAGGTGCCAGGATATCTTTGATCACATAGTGTATATCCATACAATGTTAATTATAAGTATTTATATTAAATCACTACCTCTAACTCTGATTTTCTCACACTGTTGTGAGTACTAATTGCTTTTTTAACTTGAGCGAACTATGCAACTAAAAGTATTTTTAGTAATTGTACTCAGGTGATAGTACTTGTACCGGGCATCAGTGTTGTCAGAATCGGTATAGAATACTCTTCTTCGGACAAGAAAAATCAAAGAATGGTGTCTTATCAAAGATGTCTCAGACTGTAGCTACCCACGCAATACGGGATAGTATAAACTCTGCTCTGCACGTTTCAATAACATTCAATTTCGGATATGGGACCTTTTATGACATAGACAAAGCTGTCAATGCTACAGCTACTGTCCCAGGCAGCCGACTTTTGAGTCACTACTTGCGAGATGTCATTTCGGCTGCCAATGTCTGATTTTAATTAGTGTCGCTTAACGTTGATGATTCCGGTGGAGACTGCCGCCGTAACGAAGTACACTTATACACATGTCGCAGTGGCGCCATCGATACCTGTTACTGCTAGTGTAAGGTTTATTAGGAAGGAAGATAATCACCAGTAGATCGATAAGCCTGTGTCCAAAGCTTGTGACAGGGCAGGAAAGTCTGTGCACTGATCACTCCTCAAGCCCCTCAACTAAAAAAAGAAAAATATTAGAGATTTCCCAGGTGTCTTGAGTTTCACACGTCAGGAACCAAGAAACTCAGCTGTGTTGCAGATTGTTATACATTGGTGACGCGGGCCACCGTTTCAACTAATGTATCGCAGAGCACGAACGCTACTTGCGGCTCGGTCATCGCAACAATCTGGCGAAGGCGGTACTCGAAGACAGAGGTGACAGCTATGTGCGCCGGCCGCGGTGGCCTCGCGGTTAAGGCGCTCAGTCCGGAACCGCGCGACTGCTACGGTCGCAGGTTCGAATCCTGCCTCGGGCATGGATGTGTGTGATGTCCTTAGGTTAGTTAGGTTTAAGTAGTTCTCAGTTCTAGGGGACTGATGACCACAGATGTTAAGTCCCATAGTGCTCAGAGCCATTTGAACCATTTTTGAAGCCAGCTATGTGCGGTTAAGGCAAACAAATGTCTCAACAAGGGATTTATTATTTTATATATATCCCATCGACCCATTTTGCCATCTACATACTAAATAGATCTGTAGGTTGTACACACGCGACACATAATTGATATAGACGTAATTACGGTAACTCAATAATTAGTGTCAAATAACCAAGAATCATCGCTCTGTATTCCATAAATTCCACTAATATAGTTACTGTCATTCAGAGTAAGAAGATATATAAATTTATATAGACCACAGTGCCTCTTGATGCTAACAGTGGACGGAATGCGGTCGATAGCTAATGTTTCAGTTCGGAGAAGTTTCTTAGTAAGGCTGTTGACTATATGCATTCAAAGAAAATACGAGGTTTTTCTTCTTCTTCTTCTTCTTCTCCTTCTTCTTCTACCCAGTTGCACAGAGAACTAAGATAATGATGCGATGCGATGGAAATATTGCTCCAACCAGCCGTGACTAAATGTTAATCGGAGTATAACGAGTTAGAATTCTCCATTGCGTTAATGTCTGGTTGGTTTCGTAATTATCATGCCGTAATGTTTACCTCTCGCCGCTTGCGAGAATCTCCAATATTTGTACCACTCTTTTCATACGAGATTCTTTTAAGTTATGGAGTTCTACCGATGACGCTAGATTGCCTTCATTTTTGCCGTCGTAGACCGGTTTCTTGCCTGAATTATCAACTGTTTCATTGACAGATTTATTAACACGTACTTTTATCCAACAAAATTCAATGTGACGTCCCTTCTCAATTAGCCGACACACATTGATCGGTGTCAAGTAGGCTCTCAGGTAGTTTGTGTGTCCCTACCTCAACTTTTGAATCAAGTTGATAGCAGAAGTGGGGCTAAATAGAATGATGACATGCTCCCTGATAATAAGCCGTATATTCCGAGATATCCACAAGCCTGTCTGTTATGATTATGTACACATATTTGTACTTGGCCTCATATCGTCAAACTGGCTCCGAGGATAGGCATCAAGTGCGAGTTATCCACCCGCCGCAAAGAAGAAGAGACAGACGAAATAATGATCGAAAACGGCCGGCCAGCACTATGGGCGAACAGAAATCCCTATTGTGCTGCTTGCAGTAATTGTGGGACAAGGGGCTAAGTATGCTTGCGGAACTACCCCGTTACGCACAGTTGTAAACACTAGACTAGCAATAACACGAAACTCTGACCGTTCGTAGGTGCCACCTCTAAATGCGTAAGTAGCATTAAGCCACGTCAGTAGTTTTCACTGGGAAAATCAATGTTTATGAATGAAAATAGAAATCAAACATTTCCAGTAATAAACCCCTTCATAAAACTGTGCCATGGACCGCCAAGACGCGCCTTCCAAGTAACAGCTGGAGGGCGGGAACCCAGTAACACATAAAAGATTGCAACGATATAAGAAGACATACTGATAAAGGCTGCCCTTAACAGTACCCAGAAGGTTAGCAGTTTTTATTTACACCATGACGCCGAAGCACGCCCAAGAGCGATATACACTGCCCGACAACGTACACTACGTGATCAAAAGTATCCGGACACCTGCTTGAAAACGACTTACAATTTCGTGGTGCCCTCCATCGGTAATGCTGGAATTCAATATGGTGTTGGCCCACCCTTAGCCTTGATGACAGCTTCCACCATCACAGGCATACGTTCAGTCAGGTGCTGGAAGGTTTGTTGTGGAATGACAGCGCATTCTTCACGGAGTGCTGCACTGAGGAGAGGTATCGATGTCGGTCATTAAGGCCTGGCACGGCGTTCCAAAACATCCCAAAGGTTTTCTGGGAGTCAGGACTCAGTGCAGGCCAGTCCATTACAGGGATGTTATTGTCGTGTAACCACTCCGCCACAGGCCGTGCTGTATGAACAAGTGCTCGATCGTGTTGAAAGATGCAATCGCCATCCCAGAATTGCTCTTCAACAGTGAGAAGCAAGAAGGTGAGTAAAACATCAATGTAGGCCTGTGCTGTGATAGTGCCACGCAAAACAACATGGGGTGCAAACCCCCTCCATGAAAAACACGACCACACCAAAACACCACCGCCTCCGAATTTTACTACTACGCACGCTGGCAGATGACGTTTACCGGGCATTCGCCATACCCACACCCTGCCATCGGATCGCCACATGTGTATCGTGATTAGTCACTCCACACAACGTTCTTTCACTGTTCAATCGTCCAGTGTTTACGCTCCTTACAACAGGCGAGGCGTCGTTAGGCATTTACCGTCGTGATGTGTGGCTTAAGAGCAGCTGGTCGACCATGAAATCCATGTTTTCTCACCTCCCGCCTAACTGTTATAGTACTTGCAGTGGATCCTGATGCAGTTTGGATTTCCTGTGTGACAGTCTTGATAGACGTCTGCCTATTACACATTAGATCCTCTTCAATTGTCGGCGGTCTCTGTCAGACAACAGACGAGGTCGGCCTGTACGCTTTTATGCTGTACTTGTCCCTTCACGTTTCCACTTCACTATCACGTTGGAAACAGTGGATCTAGGGATGTTTAAGAATGGGGAAATCTCGTGTACCGACGTATGACACAAGTGACACCTAGCCACCTGATCACGTTCGAAGTCCATGAGTTCCGCGGAGCGCCCTATTCTGCTCTCTCACTATGTCTAATGACTACTGAGGTCGCTGATACGGAGTACCTGGCAGAAGGTGGCATCACAATGCACGTGATATGAGAAACGTATGATTTTGGGGTGTCCGGATACTTTTGATCGCATCGTTATGTGTAACTCTCAGAAGACATGCTCGAATGTCCATGTAACTTCGTACACGTACACACAATCGGCGGAAATGTGAATAATAAGAGTTGCAATTCTAAGTGACGAGTAATTCGACCACCAGATGCATTAGTGTTGTTACCGGACGTGGTAGGGTATACAAAGGGCGTGAAGTCCAATAGTTCTTGAGTGGCCACTTTGAAGGACACGAGATTATGTCTACTCGTGTGAGACTGCAGCTCAGAGAGTCTGAAAGTGTTCTCCATTTGGCCGATTGGTCGAATGTGCTATATCCATATATATAGGGAATTTAGATGTGTCAGTAACCTAATGTTCGTCTGCATTGGAACGTGATGGCAGAAATACTCGTCGTCAAGATTCCGAATGACCACATGGTGGTGATGGTGGTAGGTTCCTATGGGAGCAAACTGCTGAGGTCATTGGTCCCTAGGCTTACACACTACTTAATCTAACTTAAATTAACTTACGCTAAGGACAACACATGCCCATGCCCGAGAGAGGACTCGAACCTCCGACGGGGCGAGCCACGCGAACCGTGGCAAGGCGTCTGAGACAACGCGGCTTACCCCGCGGGGCTGATCGACCATGTCGGACCACCATAAGGCAAGATCCCAACAAGCTCACTGAAGCCCCTCCACATCCGTACTTCCCATCCAAGAACAACTACTGAACTTCCGCCGGCCGTGGTGGCCGAGCGGTTCTAGGCACTACGGCCTGGAACCGCGACACCGCTACGGTCGCAGGTTCGAATCCTGCCTCGGGCATGGACGCGTGTGATGTCCTTAGGTTAGTAAGGTTTAAGTAGTTCTAAGTTCTAGGGGACTGATGACCTCAGAGGTTAAGTCCCATAGTGCTCAGAGCCATTCACTGAACTTCCTGCAACGTTCGGTGTCATCCCAGATTATTCGTCAGAGACGAGCAGCAGCCAGATAAGGGAGTAGACTACCTTTAACACCAGAACACAGTCGCGTGCGTTTATAGTGGTGACTTGACTGGGAAACACGGACTGCTGCCAAATGGCGTCGCACTGCGTTCAGCGATGAATCACGGATCTTCACTACCATCATCGGTGAGTATGGTGGCGACATGGGGAAACTGACCCCTTTCCTTTTACAAACTGCCGCCTCGTCCACATGAGTTCGTGCCCGCCGTATAGAGTGCTCTGTTGACCTAGGGGATGTGGTGGTCGGGGAAGCGAGACGTTGGCGTGGAGAGTAGTGAGTCGGGACCGGAGGTGCTTCGGAGGCGACGTCCTCCTTTTTCGGTGTAAAGGGAGCCACGAAGCTCGAATTTGTGAATTCTCGAAACGCGTTGTGCTAAGGATCAAAAAGTAAGTAAGTCGTGCACTTTTCATTCTTTACATCACGAATGAAACAGTTGCAGGTTATACTGAATCATTTAATATAAACGAAATGAAGGTAATAAAGTTTTTCTAATTGTGAATGCTGTCTACTTCAAACCATGGGCCAGTCCTTAAACGTGTTTGATTTTGGTGAAGCGGCACTCTGAAAGGCCTGATTTGAAAGAGGTCCTATTGTTCCAATGTTTTGGAGCGACACAGCGGTGTTACTCATGGCGTCATGACATGGGCAAGGCATCGAGTATGACTCCAGGAAGAAAAGTAAGGAATAGTAGAGTTTAACATCCCGTCGATATTGATGTCATTAGAGACTGAGCACAACTAGTATTAGGGAAGGATTGGTAAAGAAATAGGTCGTGACCTTTCAAAGGAACCACACCGCCATTTGCCATAAGCGATTTGGGAAAACTACGGTATGACTTCAGGTCACGACTGGTAGTGTTTCAGTGAAGTCTGACGGAAAAATAGTACGTCACGGACATGCTGAGTACTCATATGTTACTTCTCACGCGACAGTATCGTGGTGCCATTTTTCAACTGTACAGTGCTATTCTCTGTTAACTGTCCGCGTGATTTCGAGGTACTTCCGTCGCCTGCAAGATCTGGATACCTGACCACGATACAGCGTGGGTGGGACTGGTTCAGAAGAAGAAGGACCAGTTATGACCGAGCGAGGTGGCGCAGTGGTTAGCACACTGGACTCGCATTCGGGAGGACGACGGTTTAATCCCGTCTCCAGCCATCCTGATTTAGGTTTTCCGTGATTTCCCTAAATCGTTTCAGGCAAATGCCGGGATGGTTCCTTTGAAAGGGCACGGCCGATTTCCTTCTCCATCCTTCCCTAACCCGAGCTTGTGCTCCGTCTCTAATGACCTCGTTGCCGACGGGACGTTAAAAAACACTAACCTAACCTAACTTAACCAGTTATGAAAGTTATCGATGAACTCGCCTCAGGACAAATGCTTTTATGACACTCTTCCCAACCGAGTCAATACATATAGTCAGGCCAGAGGGCGTACATGGTCATACTGATAAATTGGCTCATATAGATAAGTTCTTTATAAATGTGACTCGATTTCGTAATCAATGAAATAACATCACATACCCTTTCATCTCTTTGTTTCTCCTCTTCATCTGTATGCCTCACTGTTTTGGAACGCATTATATTAAAACTGCCTCTGACCACAAAAATCTATCCCTATACAGGAGATCTAAAGCCTTAGGCTCAAAGTAATACAGCCAGTAGAGAATTCTAAAGCGAGTACTTTGAGATTACAGACTATGATCAGAAATGAACATTTCAGATGGTGCAAGTCTTGACTGAGCCATCTGAGGCGAGTGAAAAACACAATGTGCAAATGTGCAACAAAAGGCCCGCCGGTGTGGCTGTGCGGTTCTAGGCGCTTCAGTCTGGAACTGCGTGACCGCTACGGTCACAGGTTCGAATCCTGCCTCGGGCATGTATGTGTGTGATGTCCTTAAGTTAGTTAGGTATAATTAGTTCTAAGTTCTAGGCGACTGATGACCTCAGATGTTAAGTCGCATAGTGCTCAGAGCCATTTGAACCATTTTGTGCAACAAAATTAAAGGATCACTTTTGCGAACCCCCCCCCCCCCCCCTCCCCCCAACTGTCTTTCATTCCGACGCTTCAGACAGCTCAAAGGTGCCTGTAACTTTCCCCTGTAATCGTGTAAAACCGTGGCGCCTTGTGAGTCACCCTCGAGCTGGCCGACGCCTCTAACAGCAAGGTGTCGACACTTGTAAAAAAAGCCACAGCTGAGAAGTTCATGCGAGTTTTAAGGTGGGTTAATGATGTCACATTGGCACCAAATTTCATCACAATTCTGTCCATCGCCGTCGCGGACGTGTCATAAGATTTAAAAGTCTTTACAGCCCCTCTTTCTCAAATTTCACCTCTACCCTTGCAGCCTCTGCAATGGAGGTCAGAACCGCGACACCAGGAGATGAAATCACGTGTATTCCTTATGGTGGCATAGGAAAACATTTCAGACACACCACCGTTCTGAGTCTAAACGGAAAGGTCTCTGTAGATCACATAAAGCTCGGCAATGAAACGACCTCTTTCCTTGGAGTGTTGATTCTCACACCATTTTCTGTGTGCGACTTCATACATAATGGTAAGGAGAGGTGAGCTACAGAGTGATATGGCAACTGTTGTCGTAGGAAAGCTGGACAGGAGCAGAAATGATTAACGAACAAGTTATCACAACAACTGAAGGATTACTTAACTTGTATTTCTCCAAATGTGCGAAGATTCCTCACAAATAATGCAACAAGAAACAAAATCCAGCTACCACAATGTCACCCAGGATGAGGCTCTCAGTACTAAGCATAAACTAAGGCGTCGTAGCGATGAAGCTCCAAGAGGACGTGGGGTTACATCGCTGCCAACAGTCTTATACAGGGTGTTACAAAAAGGTACGGCCAAACTTTCAGGAAACATTCCTCACACACAAAGAAAGAAAATATGCTATGTGGACATGTGTCCGGAAACGCTTACTTTCCATGTTAGAGCTCATTTTATTACTTCTCTTCAAATCACATTAATCATGGGATGGAAGCACACAGCAACAGAACGTACCAGCGTGACTTCAAACTCTTTGTTACAGGAAATGTTCAAAATGTCCTCCGTTAGCGAGGATACATGCATCCACCCTCCGTCGCATGGAATCCCTTATGCGCTGATGCAGCCATGGAGAATGGCGTATTGTATCACAGCCGTCCACAATACGAGCACGAAGAGTCTCTACATTTGGTACCAGGGTTGCGTAGACAAGAGCTTTCAAATGCCCCCATAAATGAAAGTCAAGAGGGTTGAGGTCAGGAGAGCGTGGAGGCCATGGAATTGGTCCGCCTCTACCAATCCATCGGTCACCGAATCTGTTGTTGAGAAGCGTACGAACACTTCGACTGAAATATGCAGGAGCTCCATCGTGCATGAACCACATGTTGTGTCGTACTTGTAAAGGTACATGTTCTAGCAGCACAGGTAGAGTATCCCGTATGAAATCATGATAACGTGCTCCATTGAGCGTAAGTGGAAGGACATGGGGCCCAATCAAGACATCACCAACAATGCCTGCCCAAACGTTCACAGAAAATCTGTGTTGATGACGTGATTGCACAATTGCGTGCGGACTCTCGTCAACCCACACATGTTGATTGTGAAAATATACAATTTGATCACGTTGGAATGAAGCCTCATCCGTAAAGAGAACATTTGCACTGAAATGAGGATTGAGACATTGTTAGATGAACCATTCGCAGAAGTGTACCCGTGGAGGCCAATCAGCTGCTGATAGTGCCTGCACACGCTGTACATGGTACGGAAACAACTGGTTCTCCCGTAGCACTCTCCATACAGTGTCGTGGTCAACGTTACCTTGTACAGCAGCAACTTCTCTGACGCTGACATTAGGGTTATCGTCAACTGCACGAAGAATTGCCTCGTCCACTGCAGGTGTCCTCGTCGTTCTAGGTCTTTCCCAGTCGCGAGTCATAGGCTGGAATGTTCCGTGCTCCCTAAGACGCTGATCAATTGCTTCGAACGCCTTCTTGTCGGGACACCTTCGTTCTGGAAATCCGTCTCGAAACAAACGTACCGCGCCACGGCTATTGCCCCGTGCTAATCCATACATCAAATGGGCATCTGCCAATTCCACATTTGTAAACATTGCACTGACTGCAAAACCACGTTCGTGATGAACACTAACCTGTTGATGCTACGTACTGATGTGCTCGATGCTAGTACTGTAGAGCAATGAGTCGCATGTCAACACAAGCACCGAAGTCAACATTACCTTCCTTCAATTGGGCCAACTGGCGGTGAATCGAGGAAGTACAGCACATACTGACGAAACTGAAATGAGCTCTAACATGGACATTAAGCGTTTCCGGACACATGTCCACATAACATCTTTTCTTTATTTGTGTGTGAGGAATGTTTCCAGAAAGTTTGGCCGTACCTTTTTGTAACACCCTGTATAGGAGTGGCAGAGGGCGCTCATGGTACGGAGCTGCAGGAGGCATGGCACAGCACGCGCGCACCATTGGGTCTGCAGATCCCGCACGATCACTATCGGCGTCAGATGGAACCTTGCAGTTTTGTTGCTATAACGACCGTGGTGTGGCATCGATATGTGACACTACATGCCTCACCCACCCTTCAAACTTTCTTACCGCTGTTGTGTAGTGTAGATGAGTGAACAACGACGGCGGGGGGAAGGGGGAGGGGAGGTGGGGGGAAATCTGCACGCAGGTGGCAGTGAGAAGACGAGAGACGAAACAGAGGCTGCTGCCGACTCCCGCAGACGCCCCAGCATATCATGGAAGAGTTCGTAACAGTTAACAATACTGGTTGTCGAAGATGGAGTATTGCTCATTACTCGCTGATATAGGCTAAACGTTTGGTACACCAAGGAGTACTGTGCGGAAAGCCGAACTAACATAGAATGAAATGTTGCAAAAGACGTGTCATCCTAATTAGAAGAAAATCTATCATGATGTATAGAAATTCTGTAAGGTTCGTGCCTCAACCATTGATAGGCCAACATGGAACATGTGAGAGAATGGTTCAAATGCCTCTGAGCACTATGAAACTTAGAACTACTTAAACCTAACTAAGGACAAAACACACACACCCATGCCCGAGGCAGGATTCTAACCTGCGACCGTAGTGGTCGCGCGGTGCCAGACTGTGGCGCCTAGAACCGCTCGGCCACCCAGGCCGGCCATGTGAGAGATATAAACCAACAAGACGTGCATCCAAACAGATTAAAAAAACTAAGTAGAAAACACAAACTTATCTCCATATCATTTCACCAACGATCATCATTTCGGCGAGCGAACAATATTGTGTACCTTGCACTTGACGAGCAGTAATTAGAGTGCGTTAGGTTTTAGTAATGAGCACAAGATAATGACTGCCTCCCAGCCAGTACAGCGTTTTCATGTTTTCAAAATCATAACGGGTTCGCTTTTTGTAATTTAATATGGCGAGATGTGACGCTTGCTTGATCTATGACGACTCTCAGGTTTAAATTTTTTTAAATCCAAAATAGATAGACCCCTGGCTGCATTCAGTGTAACTAATGGACCAGGAACCTTCAGCATCTTCAGAAGTACCACGAAAAGTGACCTTTTATGTCGTATCTGATCATCATATTTTGGGTAACTCTCGTACGATGACTCTAACCATCAATTTGGTTAAAACACAATCATATGATTACATCTTTGATTTGTTACTGACCCGAAAGTTCCGTCACAGGAAGGACGCATTTCGTTATCCTGTACGAAGAATCCGCAGCAGTTGTTTCTAACCTACATCTCTTCGTGAACGTACACAGGTCTAACGTAATCCATTGGAAGATCCTAATCAAAAGTAATTCACCTACGATGGACGTCGCTTACAAAACCCTCTAGTTCGACCTTTATTTGAGTGTTATTCATTGGTACGGTACCATTATCAAGTTGGACTAAAAAAGGATGTGAAGAAGATTCGAAGAATTTCGTGTTTCATCGCGGGTATGCTCAGTCAGCGGCGACTGCCAAACAAACATAAATGCAAAACGTTACAACAATGGCGGCTACAACCAACCGTACGTGCGTGGAGCGCGGGTTGCCGCGTCTACAATCCGCAGGTAACACTACTACAGACGGTCGTACACAAACAGAAACAACACAAATAACACGGGCTGTTTTCGGATTTTCTCCCGCTATCGTGACAGCTTCGGATGGTGCCAGCCGTGCTGCTAGCGTCTTGCATGTCGTAGTCCACAGCGCTGCGATCGCGCTTCTTGCCTTCTTCCCTTCCGCAATGTCACGTGCCCGCTGTATGCACGCGTGTACTCTTCCACCATGCGAGTATTTAGAGCACCGCCCGGCAGCTCCTCGGCAACGTGCTTAGCGTGCGCTGGCCGTGTACATCCCTGAGTTCGTCGAGGATGCATCACTGCCGCTTTCGAGACATCAAGCCAGGATCGAGTGCCTCATCTGCGCCGCGTCGATCGACTTCGCCAACGGACCATCCTCCAGTCAGCTCGCTTCGCTGGACGTCGTCTCAGGTCGTACAGGACTGCCGCCTCGCTGGACCTTGACTGCTACTCGTCCTCGAGCGACCTACCGCTCTCGGCTTCACAGACTGCACCTCCGTTATTGTAATTCAGTTCATTAGTGCCGATATAAGCACAGTTCTCTACTAACGGTGCGCCTCATTTGCAGCACATCGCTCCTTCTGGTCACGAACACGAAGGTGGGGTGCCTAGCTGGGAAACGTATTCTCCGAACTGCGAGAGCCCCCGTTGCAATTGAGCCAAGAAACATATTACTTCCTCCAACTTACATCTCGCATACTGTCAATTATTTGTGTTAAGTAAAAACTCTCAAGCTGCATCATGCTTCGTCACCCCCCCATGCCGCCCTCCACTCCCCAGAAGCCCGCTCCGTATAATTGGTCGGTTGAGTCAGTTCAGAGGTTGCAGGAAAGCAAAGACATACCATCTCCAAATGGCCAGTATTCGAACCGGATTTACTTACTTTTGTGATCACAAGGATAGTTACAGAAATTGTGGAGTATATGAAGAGGGACTTCACGTCCACCACAAAAAGGGAGGAGAAGGTGGAAATATGAACCTGGTGCTCCAGTATCATCGCTATATCCCGTACTTGCTTGCGAACTACAGATGTAGATATGGTTATAACGTGGACCAGGGAAGCTTATAGTAGCTGTTGCCTGATGATCAAGCATTATACGAGGAGAGCTGTCTTACCATCGTCAGCTTTACCAGTATTTCAAGGAAAGATAGTGTTTTGTGTTCTGTCGAAACCGAGGAAATAAGTGACAGAGGAATCTGCAAGTTGGGGAACAGTGACAGAATGGCAGAAGCATCTGGTTGCGGTATAGCTGAAGGAAAATCCTGATTTACGGCTGAAGAGGAAAAGCTAACAATACTTTATGATGACAAGACATAGATTTGAGCCCTGGTTCCAAATATGAACCCTACGCAAGTCCATTGTCCCGTCTCATTTCATAAGATTTGAGCGTGGAGCACCTATTAGCTGCAAATCCACAAAACTGTGAAGCTGAAGCTTTTACTAAAGGCGAAAGTTCAGTGTCCATGAACACAGAATTAACCACTTGAAACCAAAATCGCTTAAGGCACAGTGTGTAGAACAATGAGATGGAATGATAAAATTGATGTAGAGTTTACATAAAATTTGAACAAATTGTAATATTTATAGACTGCGTTAAATTTTTGCCAACTTATACTAACAAGTTTACTACTGAGTGGAGATACCTTCAGGTCTTTTGGCTCTGAGGAGAGTTTCACAGAACTATTATATCAAAAATGGGAAAATGAAAGAAAAAATCGAAACTTTTCCACAGAAAACAAAGAACCGTCTACTTAAGTATTTAATAATATTCTAAGGCCGGGGAAGTTCGTCCCCAATTGGAATTTATATATAAATCACATATCGTCCACTGGTAGGTCTCGACTAAGAAGTGTAACAGGCCTATGCCCAAATGTTTTGATTTGTACGTCTACGCCAGAGTCATCAGTATTGTTGTGTACCAGCTCGTAGACACCACTGACGGCTGTAGTGAATTGGAGCCGAAAGTAAACCGATATCAGAGGACGTATATAATCACTTATACTCACATACCACATTCACATACAGCATTCAGAAAGTCGTGTGTTGAAGCTGCGTAATGCAAACGGTTTCATCGGAGAGATCACTGGCAGCGTTATCATGGCGAAATAAACGTAAACCGGGTTTCGTGGAATTCAACTGACATGGCAGAACGAGCACTTCCGTCCTTATATCAAGCTCTAGAGGGTATATTCTGTGGATTTCACTGACAGCAAGTAATGCGCGTCTTCTCGGACTGTGATTATTAGGCAAGGACATATCCTTGTCCAATGCGGGATCGCGTTCAGTGTTAGATGATCTTGTTGTAGATGGGACGCTAAAATCTCTCCATTCATCCTTTACTCCGTATCCTCGGAGACAATAAGAATCAGGAGGATATCCATATGGACAATGCGGCAAGGTCTACCGCCACATCCTCCTTCCGTTTTTACCACGACATGCAGCAGGGATCTACCTGAAAAGAAAGCTGCGCAAGTATTCACCCAGATCTTGATGAGATTTCGAAGTGGAAGCAAAGCTTGGCAACTTGCTCTGAGTATTCAGAAACGTAAAACTGTGCAACTGTTAAAACGCAAACGTAATCTGTTAACTCATTCAAATATGCTGATGTGACAGTTGATGGGGCTATAAAGTGGAATGATGACATAACTTCGATAGAGGGCGAAACTGGTGACGGACCTCGTATCTTAGGTAAGATACTGGGAAAATGCGAGCTATTTATAAAACAGGCTGATTGCAAAACACTCATGCTTCCCATGCTAGAGTATTGCTAAACTGGGACCAACATCCAATCGAACTATACTTAGAAAGCCTACTTAGAAAATTTCAAGTACTAGTATCAGGAGAGGAATCTAGGACTACGCTACAAGCCCTTTCATAGAGTTCACGCAGACAACTTAGACTAGACACACTACCTAGATACGTACTTCAGCGCTCACTCTAGAGGCCCTCCATACGCGAATAGAACGGGAAGGAACACTAATACGTGACCTGTGAGTACCTTCTGTCATGCACTTCACACTGATGTGAATGTACACGTAGCCGTATAAACAGGAATTCATGGTACTCCGTTTCGGAATATATTATAAAAATCCTTGAAATCACATCATTGATGTATCTGGACTACTAAAGTTACGTTTATAACATCGCAGTTAGCGCAGTCAATGCCCTGTAGCAAGTCTGAAGGGAAATATTGGATGTAATCCATATTCTTGTGCTTCATCGCATTTTCAAGGGCACCGTGATCACACAGGATCCGACAGAATGAATGTTAGGATGTAAGAAGGACAGAACTTCGATACCAATTGACAAGTTTATTAAAATACACATTGAAAACAAAGAAAAACATATGTCATTACATATCACATGCGGCCTTTACTTAGTTCTGATATAACACCAAACATGGATCAATGATGCCAAACGTAGCCATTATAACACATATTTTGATAAAACCAGGAAAGTGAACTCATGTGCCTGATTCAGTGGTCCTTAAGGGACATGATAATGATATGTCGGGTGGTATTTCTGATTATGGACTCCTAAGTAATAATTCCTGTTTTGTTGTTTGAGCTAAAAATATTGCGGTATTATATTAACTACACTAAATGAACAGAAAAAACTATTTCTTTCAGTTGTACTTATAAAAAAAGTAGTCTTCAGTAAAACATATGTATACTCGTTATGCGATACCAATCTTTGTTCTACGAAGTTATAATTATTTTATCTACGAAGAGAGAGACATTAGATCGTTTCCTTCTTCCCTTTGTGGCAGCGACACGATACGGATGTAATGTCTTCACTGTAACGTTTTGCTAATAATAATTGGACCATGACGCAACGATCGGGCGCTCATGCGCTCTATCGTTAGTTATTTTATTACTAGGAAGTCGAACCTGCATCTTAATTCGATGTCTGATTAACTTCTTACAAAATAATCTCTTTTGTATTAACATTAACTGCGTATACGACCGTTCGTCACCAAGTGCTCCGTTAACCGTTGGTGACCACTTTGGCCTGAATTTAATTTTCACTCAAGCTAGCAGAGCCAATTATTTAAAGTAAAAAATAATCAGTATTTACAACAGTTTCAGTTCCAGATAACGATAATTGTACTTTCTCTTTTTTTACCGCGTTTGAAGTGGACTTTTTTGTTTGAGACTTTATGACAGGCATGAACTGGAAAGTTAATCACATAATACGAAAATAACCACTACACCAAGCCGCAGCACACAACTACACATTCACTGTGCTCGGGTTTCTCATGCAACCGACGAGAATTACCTCGGTCACGCGTTGTCCAGTACCTGTAAATCTGTTTATTTCGTCTAGACAAAAACGGGGCATCATCCGACATCATTATGTTGTTCCGCATCTGGAGGTCGGCTGCTAAAATTCCAAGGAAGCGCAAGACAAAGGTTCGTCGATCAATTTTATCTTGTTCGTATAGTTCCTGTATGACCCGCAATTTGCGAGGGTGAAAATGCAGGTTTTCACGTCGCAGGGAACGACGTGACATTGTTAGCGCCGAGACGTGTCTGGCAGCAGAATGGTGAAGACTTAGAAGAGTGTCTCGTATCCTCAACTCGTTCCCCGGTGTGGTGTGTCCATCGTCACCCTGAACTTTCCTTCTTTACACAAGATACAGTAGTCCTCAATTCTTGCAGCACACCGAATAATCTTCCAATCGTTCGGGTCTTTATTATGTCGTCTGAACTCGAAATGGTGACGGAAGAGTCACTGAACTGTGATGGGAGACTTTATCTTTGAAATACGCCTCGATGGTGAATGCTCGGCGCTCTGAATTCCACAAGGCCATAATTACAAATTGCCATCCTTCCTTAATACAGCGCCGGCCGCTGTGACCGAGCGGTTCTAGGCGATTCAGTCCGGAATTGCGTGACTGCTACGGTCGCAGGTTCGAATCCTGCCTCAGGCATGGATTGTGTGATGTCCTTAGGTTAGTTAGGTTTAAGTAGTTCTAAGTTCTAGGGGACTGATGACATCAGATGTTAAGTCCCATAGTGCTCAGAGCCATGTGAACCATTTTTATATTAATACCTTCAGCTGCTAACGGGCGTTGATATATATCAACGGGGACAGGTGAAAATGTGTGCCCCGACCGGGACTCGAACCCGAGATGTCCTGCTTACATGGCAGACGCTCTATCTAGCTGAGCCACCGAGGGCACAGAGGATAGCGCGACTGCAGGGACTATCTCGCGCACACCACCCGCAAGAACCGCATTCTCATCGTGTATGTCCACACAGTACATTCGTTGTGTCCCACCCCAACACACTCATTTCTCGTGGAAGACATTCTTACCAAGTCCCGCAAGAGGTCGGGGAGTATGTGTGTATCCGCACAGAAGATGAAGGTCATGGCCAGTATTGCCAGAACTATATACTTATATGGATATGGTGTCTGTACTTTCGGACATGTCGGAAAGTATGGACACCATATCCGTGTAAGTATATGTACCCATTCATGTCCATCGTGCATTCCGACGGAGTTGGGCAATTCCAGCAGGACAATGCGACACCCCACACGTAGAGAATTATTACAGAGTGGCTCCAGGAACACTCTTAGGAGTTTAACCGCTTCCGCTGGGCACAAAACTCCCCAGACATGAACATTATTGAGCATAGCCGGCCGAAGTGGCCGTGCGGTTCTAGGAGCTGCAGTCTGGAACCGCGAGACCGCTACGGTCGCAGGTTCGAATCCTGCCTCGGGCATGGGTGTGTGTGATGTCCTTAGGTTGGTTAGGTTTAACTAGTTCTAAGTTCTAGGGGACTAACGACCCCAGCAGTTGAGTCCCATAGTGCTCAGAGCCATTTGAACCATTATTGAGCATATCTGAGATGCCTTGTAGCGTGCTGTTCAGAAATCTCCACCGCCTCTTTCTCTTACGGATTTATGGACAGCCCTGCAGGATTCATGGTGTCAGTTCCCTCCAGCACTACTTCAAACATTTGTCGAGTCCATGCCACGTCGTGTTGCGGCACTTCTACGTGATCGAGGGGGCCCTAAATGATACTAGGGAGGTGTACCAGTTTCTTTGGCTCTTCAGCGCAAAAAGATCGCGAAAATAAAAAATTCACATTAGTACATGATCACACCTCGTACAAGTTAATTTTAACAAATCTGCCGTTTGTAGCCCTGTCACCCTTCGGTGTAAGGCACAGTGACAGTGCACTCTTGTGACGCAGCGACTTACAGTGTACACCTTTCGTATCGGTCGTAGATCGACTACCTTGCACGAAGAAAAGGGATCAGTTCACTCATTGATAGTTCCACTGCATCGCGCCGGACAGATCGGATTAATCATGCGGTGGTTTTTTTGGCGGACGGGAACTGACCGCGGATAGGAAGCGAAGAAAAAACGAGCAAAACGGAAGGCGGGAGGCGGCGCCGGGTTGCGGCGCGGGGCTGCCCGGGCTGTGCGCTTGCGTGGTGGGGGCAGGCGGGCGTTCTTATATAAGCCGGAGAACCACGCCGACAGCCAGTCAGTGGCTGCCCGCCCAAACCCGCGCCAAGTTCAGAGGGCTGTTTGCTGCACACAGGCACACTCTTCGCTCGCCTTCGAGACCCACACAGCACAACAGTAAGTGTTAACCTCGCTCTGGCTGCTCCTTGATCAGCAGTTGCACGCCTCGTTGTTGAGTGCTGACTGCCTCTTCTGGAGATCAAAATCGTTGCACTGGTGTTCCTCGTGGAATTCCTCGACAGCTATTGGTACTGCTACGGATGGAAACAGTAGAACTTCCTTGCACAACTGCATGAGGTTTCCAAATTTGAAAGACAGGCCAGCTCTCGCGTAAAGTAGAAATCATTCTTTTTTTCTCACCTTCGATAGTTATACACATCGATGTGATCAAGTGATGGTAGTTTTCTACGATAAATTCAGCTTCCTTTTCAGATTCGTGTATATAGAACCGTATGACACTAGCAATACATGACAGACCGAAAGCGTATTACTACCTAATTGTGAATCGTGTGAGTTTATCAAGCACTGAATTTCCCAAACTGCCTATTGTGGATTGGCATTGCGAGATCCAGTTCACCTGCGGCTAGTGACGTGGTTTTATGAGCCCGAGTAAGATAGGTTCGAATTCAACGTTCGTCGACATCCAGATTATTAGTGACGAAACGTTTACTCGAATGTGATAACGCATGGGATCGGCCACTATATTTTGAAAGAAACGGTTTGCATTCGCCTGGTCTTTACGGAAACCACAGAAAACTAAAAGACTTGAGTGGCCGGCTGGATAATTGGTCCCTGCTCCTCCCGGATGTGATTTCAGTACTTCTAACTGTTGCGTCACCTACTTGGGTAGCGGGTTTAGAGCGACAGGAATATTTCGGAATGTGAATATCTTCTTTGCTCACTTATGGTAAAATAAATATTACGTTTATCCGCCGTCTTGAAATTTGCGTGTAAAATGGTGCAGTAACTCTCGGTTCTTAAAAGTACAGGAAATCTTCTCAAATTTCAACTCCTCCTCCAAATTGTAATTGCCAAATCAAATAGTGACGCAGCTCTTAACACAATATCGCATAATTATTTCAGCATAACTGTTCCCGCCGTACGCAACCGAAGATGTCCTTCCTTATCTGTACCTGGGAGCTGTACACCTCATGTTTGAACAGATAACGCACAATGACACCGCTATGGCGGCACAAACAGAATGAGGCGTAGATACTGGCGTAACATTCCTATTCAGCAAATTTTGATAACAACTTAAGGTAATTCTTCAGGATTCACCAACGGTTGGACATTATCGATTATTGCGATAGTTCCTGTCACATTTCAATGTTTAGGTCTGTTTCCATGTGTTCAGGTATCAACGCCACATCAAACTTTCCTTAGGCAAGGTGGCAGAAACTACAGATCATTAAATTTTGCCAATTTCATGAATATTAACTACACACTCGGTTGCGTAGAGAAGCATACTTTCTAAAACTCAGTTCCACAAAAATAACGTGTCGAAAATGGATGAGAAGGTGAATTTTTTGTACGCGAGACTGGCTGCTACTTAAATTGTACTATTTCTAAATTCGTAAACTTATATTAAACACACAATTACGGTAACTTGTCAAGCAGAGGAAGTTTATTCCAACCCCAAGCGCTCATGAAATTTATGCTGCCGTTAACACAAAGGTTTTTTCACCAGATTAACACAGCGTAGTGAGACCGATTGTCACTGAGTTTACAATTGATGCGCGCAATAGTCATTCGGCGTAAACTTCTTATGTGGAGTACACAAAGAAACAAACTTCATCTACATGCCCGATATTCTCGTTAACATCTGACTGCTAATCAAAGCTTGGTATCAGTCAAAATAGTTACAATATTTTCAAATTTTAATTTTTTTTTTTCGATGGCATTTCAGAGGTTAAACTAAGGACGTAAGCATTCAGTAGTACAAGTAGTATAAGTTGTTCATTCTATGTCGTTTCATATAATAATTTATTATGTCTTGATCGGCTAATTACTACACATGTACGCATTACCGGTTTCAGCAAATTATTGCCATCTTCGGATGTGATAATTAATCCAGAAACCGGTTTGTCATTTTGTATGAAGTCGAGTTACTCACATAGTGATCATAGTGAAACTGGTGGACATATGTCAATAAAATATGCATCATGAGACTCTTCGCTCTTTCCTTTCGGCCCCGTGCTCTGCCGTTCGCCACGTGGAGTCGTGTCCGGGCAGTCCTTGAAAGCGACAGCGGGGCAGCCGCGAATTCGGGAGGGCGACTAACGCGTCGGCAATGCCGTTCACACAAACTGACATTAAAGTTAGCAGTTCTATAAATACCTGCGCGGGTGTCAAAACATAGCGCGTGGGCTCAGCCACCGAGACAAAGCAGTTTACGCCGCGAGACGGCAGCGCAGGGGGCGCTGATTTGGTTCGACTGCCTCTAAATACTCGTACGTCGTTGTACTACCGAGTAATGGCGGCAGCAAAGTGTAATAAGTACGCGTATCGTTAAGCGAGGCCCTGTGCGAGTCTGCTACAAACTCCAAGCAGCGCCGTACAGCGCCTCGCTGGAGGAATTTCGCTGAGGCGTTGTGTTTGCCTGGATCTATTTGTCAGCACTAATCCCAAGGTCGCGCGTATTAGCAGTCCCTCCTCCTGCCCCCTCCGCACGGCTCCTTTTTTTCTTCTCATCGCTGTTAGCGCTTTGTAACTCCGGGTCTCTCATACGCCACAAGACGCGAATGACGTAACCTAACCGCGCTACAGTATGGTCCTCTGCGCAGGTACGCAAATCCTTCGGCTCACAAAGGATTCTGTGGATAAATCTCAGCAGGAACGCCAGTTTCTCGGAATAAAAAGTTCCGAGAAGTCCTTGTGCAGCGGCAGCTACTGTTTCAGCGCCTTCATCTCGCTCTCATACAGGTCCCTAGGATATATCAACAATTGTTAGTAACCATATCGCCGAAATCAGCTAGTTGCGTGAAACAAAAAGAATGACTCTGATCCTACTGAGTAAAGGTGGAAAATGAGTTTTTCTTTTAATAACTTGTGACTCTGGTACTCTAAATCAAAAATGTTAATAAATACAGAGTATCCCCGTGTCGTTTACCTTTTTTTTGGGGGGGGGGGCAGGGCGGAAGCAATAAAATTCACCCAAATAATTCTGAATACAGTGTGATGGTGCAGTAATTCAGGTTGACTTGTGCAGCTACCTCTGTATTTAGTCCCAGCTTCATAGCAATTACAGTTGCGTCTAAATACAAAACACAAAAAGCAAACCCACGTAAACAATTTTACCCTGTGCTCGATCCATTTTCTTAACAATCTCAGTGTAAGCTCCAAAGGCATCAGCAGTATTCCAAATTTGCACCATTTAAGCAAATGAGCCAACACGGAATTTTCAAATTGGTTCAAATGACTCTGAGCACTATGGGACTTAACTTTTGAGGTCATCAGTCCCCTAGAACTTAGAACTACTTAAACCTAATTAACCTAAAGACATCACACACATCCATGCCCGAGGCAGGATTCGAACCTGCGACCGTAGCGGTCGCGCGGTTCCAGACTGTAGCGCCTAGAACCGCTCGGCCACCCCGAAAATGGTTCAAATGGCTCTGAGCACTATGGGACTCAACTTCGGAGGTCAGCAGTCCCCTAGAACTTAGAACTACTTATACCTAACTAACCTAAGGACATCACACACATCCATGCCCGAGGCAGGATTCGAACCTGCGACCGTAGCGGTCGCGCGGTTCCAGACTGTAGTGCCTAGAACCGCTCGGCCACCCAGGCCGGCACGGAATTTTCCTACACATTTCATCAATGCTATTATTGGCTCAGACGCCTACGCTTCTTTCCTGTGGTGCTCCTTCTGCAGGGAAGGTTCTTATTGCCTCGTCATTCATACAAAAGTAGAAATATTTCATGATAACCGTCAGTTATGATGTTTTGCTACATACGAATTGGGATTCTGCTACAGTAATGTGCAGAGTATCGGAACTGCCTCGTAGAATCATTGCAGGGCATAAAACTTGAATATGAAATGTTGTTCTGTGGCCTTCGGTCCGAAGACACAGGATAAAATCTTCTTGGCTGGGTACTCGCCTCCACTGCACTTCTGTTTAACTAAAGGGAGGCGACTTAATTGCTCGGAAAATTATACCTTATTGTCATAGAGACGTCGAAAGCTTGCTATGCTATAGTGCTGTAGGTGCGGATTTGCAAATCGCTACACACACGTACGCTCATTTGGACACTGCAGGTTGTCGGCAACGGCGCTTAGTTCGCATCTGCGAAGTAGGTGAGAGGCTGCTGCGGGGAAGTCCTTTCCGTTAGCACGTCGGCCTAGATACTTCAGTCTGGTCAACGGCCGGTAACTGACCTCGACAGTTCCTTCTTTGTAATTACCACCTCGTACCATAAACTAAGACATTGCTCTACGTTTAACAATAGGAAGAGTCTGTTACGTCTTTAGAATAAGAAGTGGACACAGATACTTGTACTTCAACATATCGCTGGAAGTCTATGTCGGGTGACTACCATTGCTCACCAGTGCTGTGGGTAGCATATGAGGACAAAAAAACCTTTGCAGGCTCTTGTCTTGAGACACTGTTGTGACACTCTGCCGTTGTTTCTTTGCAGGAGCCATGGACAGCGCCGAGTTCCGGGTACGCGGCAAGGAGATGGTGGACTACATCTGCGAATACATGGAGACTCTGGGGTCCCGGCGCGTCACACCCAGCATCGAACCGGGCTACCTGCGACCGCTGCTGCCGGAGGAGGCTCCGCAGGAACCGGAGGACTGGGAGAACATCATGCGGGACGTCGACTCTAAGATCATGCCCGGGGTAAGTGTGTGCACACTGACACCAGCTTGTCTGTCACGGCGTCCTCTACTCGAAAGTTCCTGCTCTCCTATCAACTCTATAGGCGAAAAATTGTAACTGGCAATTACTGCGTGCTACATCCAATCAAACAAACTAGTTGATCTACTGGATTAATACCTGAATAGGGACCTCTGATTATCCACCAGTGGTAGAGAATATTGTTTTCGCCCAGACCACTGCTCGATTTCCGCCAATGAAAACTTGTGATCTGTTAAAATACGCGGCTAACTTCACTGATTACCCAAAAGCTTTCCTAAACGTGAATATGGATCTCTCCGTTTTCCTTAGCCTTCACAACGAAAACAGCTTGTAGTGGATAAAATGAATCACCCTCTCCATTTAACGGAAGATGGTACACAGAACTTATTCATGTAACTAGAGGCAATAGGGAATAGTGAAAAACAGAGGGTATTAAATGTAATTTTGCTTCCATGTAACCACTATCTTCGATCCACGATTATTGTCTCTGACACTTTCCCCACGATACGACGGACTCACGAGTAGTATCAGGGTGCAGCATACTAGATTTACCAAGAGCACGGTGCTCACAATTTGAACATTACTGTTGTTTGTCTTTGATCACAGATTATGATTAGTATCAAGAAATCCACGAGATAAGAGATGCAAAAAACAAAATTAGCATACAGTGCAATAATATCAACGATAGAAGCATATTGGCAATATTCATGTACTGCCTTCCAAAACAAAGAGTCAGATTCTGTTGTAATAGATAATTTTTGATTGCATCACACGAGTCTGATCGCAGATATCTTTGAACGCAATGTATACAGTTCCAGCGGCTCTGTTTGCTTTTGTTTTCTCTGTTTCCGTCAAAGCTTGATGTACAATATGTGCTGTTCATGTTTCAGGTGACACACTGGCAACACCCCAGGTTCCACGCGTACTTCCCGTCTGGCAACTCGTATCCTTCAATTCTCGGGGACATGTTGTCCGATGCTATCGGTTGCATTGGATTCTCATGGGTTAGTACAATTTTGAGTCCTCTTTTCAAGACCCTAACAACTATTAGTAAACAAGAAAGCAATTGATCGAAACTGAATTGTTAATGTCGGTATGGTGACAGCAGACTTTAGTACGTTTACACTTCTTCGCTGCCTGTTGTGCGTCGTACAGTAAAATCAATAAACACAACGGGTAGAAAAAGTTCGTGACGCTGACTGGTATTGAAAAAGGTTGAGAAAAGTTCAGTTCTTAGAAGAAACACATTTATAACAAACACAGCATTCAGAAAAGTGAATCTTAACTTTGATTAGGATGTCACCTGGTGGTAATGAGCGCCAGATTATTGTCGACCGGCATGTAACTGTTCACCGCGGCCATTTATCATTACTGGCATCTTCCAAATATGAAACCTAGAAATTAACAGGAAAGAAGTTATTGCTTGCGTGTATTACTTTGTAGATTCATGCCAATAACAACGCATTTCTTTTGTTACAGGCTTCAAGCCCAGCCTGTCAGGAGCTGGAGACTATCGTTCTGGACTGGTTCGGTGAGTTTCTTGCCATAAACAGTTACAAAAAATTTTTCAGTACATTTTACATTCGTAAAACTTACCAAAACTTTATTGAGATAGTCCTAATTCCAGTATTCTGTTTATTTACAGGCAAGGCTATTGGTCTTCCCAAGACTTTCATATCGAGCGCGGAAGGCAGTAAAGGAGGAGGAGTCATACAGGTGAGCCTCATAACCTACCACTACAATTAAAGTTAGCTAAAATATTTCCCTATCGTACTAAGCTTACTTCGGATCTTTTAATGAAAATAGAGAAATATTGATGTCATCTTCATTTCCATTCATGCTGTGATACTATCTTCATCCAATGATACACTTAACGTGCATCATACTCGTTGGTCTGAGCTACTTGTTACTTTTTCATCAACCGTAACGTTTTCTCTCTAGTGTCCTATCTACTTGAGTGAAGTTACCACTAGATCTCCCTACTTCAGGCAAAATTTTCCCTCTTACTACTCCTTCCCTTTTTTGTAATACTTATTTATTTTATCCACTATCTGGCACCATATTTTTACACCTACTTATTTAGCATTACACTTTCAGATACCACATATTTCTTCTGTTCCGCGTGTCCCACTGTTCTCGTTACAATCCAGTAGACCTCTGTATTCCAGATATTTAATTTTAAAAACTTCTCATATTTTTCGAACCAAGTTTTCTTTATTTATTGGAGTCCAGACGTTACATTTTCCTCGCGTCTCCAATTAATGAGGTCATTCTTCCTACATAACAGATATTTCCCCTTTTTCCACTTTATCGGGTGAGATGATGGAGCAATTAAGTAATTGCACTCATATTTTACGGCAAGCTAAATTCAAACACGCGTCCAGCCATTGCGATTTAAAGAAAATAGATAGCAATAGCCTCACGCCCCTATACACGAAACTAGGAAGTCATTTAGTCGTTTGTGTTATTATAGGGACAACTGTATCCAACTGGTTTCCGTAGATTTCTTCTCGGTAGGTGTGGACCCTTGATACCTCTAGCGACAACTGCGACAATTGTCGCTAGATGTGTGAAGGGCCCACGTCTACCGAGAAGAAGTTCAAATGGCTCTGAGCACTATGGGACTTAACATCTGGGGTCATCAGTCCCCTAGAACTTAGAACTACTTAAACCTAACTAACCTAAGGACATCACACACATCCATACCCGAGGCAGGATTCGAACCTACGACCGTAGCGGTCGCGTGATTCCAGACTGAAACGCCTAGAACCGCTCGGCCACAACGGGCGGCCGAAAAACAGTCTACAGAAATCAGGTGGATGTAGTGGTCCCCATAATAACACAAACAAGTAGATAACGTAGTTTCGTGTACAGGGACCTGGAGATCGTACCAATGACGCACCGAAACTGCTAGCTAAATATGATTATTCAATAAAATTACGGCTGTTGGTATCTATTTTCTTCTAATCTTCGACCAGCCGCAGTCCCACTTCATCACACAAGATGGAATTACACAAACATTGCGACTTAAGGTTTCCATGATTTCTTTGCATAACAACAGGCGAATGGAGAGACGATTCTTTCTAACTCTGTACGACAGGATTAGCACATATCTCTACTGGTCTCGCCGTCGGCAAGAAAACTCTGAACCTTCTCGCTTTTAATTCTGCGCTAGGCACAAAGCTAACTGGATTGGCTAAATCGATTTAGCAGTGTTGGGTGTGGCATGGCGCTGAGTTGCTGACGAGCAGGTGGTTCTCCTTTGCAGTCGTCTGCGAGCGAGTGCATCCTGGTGGCGATGTTGGCGGCGCGCACGCAGGCCATCCGCGTGCTGAAGGCGCAAGCGCGCGACCCGGACGCCGAGGACAGCGTGTTCCTGCCGCGGCTGATCGCCTACTGCTCCCGGGAGGCGCACTCGTGCGTCGAGAAGGCCGCCATGATCAGCCTCGTCAAGCTCCGCGTGCTTGAGCCCGACGAGAACGGCAGCCTGCGAGGCGAGACGCTCAGGAAGGTGAGGTTCAGCAGCTCACTTCTGGTTCAAAATTGGTTCAAATGGCTCTGAGCAATATGGGACTTAACATCTGAGGTCATCAGTCCCCTAGACTTAGAACTACTTAAACCTAACTAACCTAAGGACATCACACACATCCATGCCCGAGGCAGGATTCGAACCTGCGACCGTAGCAGCAGCGCGGTTCCAGACTGAAGTGCCTAGAACCGCTCGGCCACAACTCACTTCTGGCTCCAGCACTGTAGGGACTGACCCGACGACGACGCTCTGTGGGAACAGTACACACAGCCGCTGACAGCAAACAGCACAGCACATTGCAAGGACTAAGTAAGGATATGTGAAAATCTAGACCCGCGCCAAGAACGGCACTTGAGTCCCCTGACCGTTAACTACCAGTAACTCATTTTCACATAAATGGTTAGAGTAAAAGAATTACGACAGTAGTTGTTTCTTAAGTGAAAGTCCGATCGGGTTAGTGAGTCACAGGAATGTGTCGAAACAATTTCTGCCGATGCCCATTAGTACACGCCACAGTAACAACGATCGAAATGGTGAGGTTTATCATCCATCTCATGAATAATAATGATATTTCAGGCTTAAACAACTACTGTAAAATTTTTCATCATCTTTTCAGCATTTCTCAGATAAAATTGTTGTGGGTTTGCAGCTAATAACATTCCTCGAAATAACTCTTCAACGATCATGACCAGTTGATAATAATGCTTTGGCCTTGAAACTAGTCGTCACTTAATAAGTGAAGTGCACTATGGCCGACATATTCGCGACGAGAGAATTTCTTTAACTACTCGTATGTTCATATTTTAAAAAATTGTACATCGTTTATTTTTCCGTGCTTCTGCATATTTTTTACAGTGTAGCTAGTTACGACCACACTCGATCATCTTCAGATCTATATTGATGTGTAAACAAGCTGTCGTGTCTGTAACGAAATGACACATCAGAAAACTGTATTCCGATGCGCACTTTCCGTACAGACACTTTGGGTTCTTTACGCAACTATATAAATCTGAAGATGATCTAGTATGACCAAAACTAGTCATGCAACGGAGACTGTAAAATAAATGATATATAATTTTTTTCTAAATAAAGTGTAGCTGTGGAAGAATTATTTAGTGAAATGTTGCGATAATCTGTGTACTGCCTAACTATATTTTGTTTTCAGTATCTGTTTTGCTTGTAGCTTTTCGTTCGATCCACGGAAACAAAAGACAAATTTCTTCTACATCGATTACTGAGAAGCTACAAACTGATACGGACCGCTTTATCCAACGCTATATTTATCAGTATGTTTCCATATTAGTGTACGGTTAACTTTGTTCTGCGCAAAATCTGATGTCGGTTGGTGTTTCGGGTCTTGCACGTATCTTATACAAGTATTCTTTTGCCATAATCTTCATGACTTAACAGATTCCGTCCAAAATTACGAGTATTTAGAGATCAGTATTGTAGATTGGTTCCTAAATATACCGTTTGCAAATAACTTTCCTAGTTGTATAATGCATTGGTATGGAACGCTGTCATCATCTGAGGAAGTTCTTAAAATACATACGCAATACTCGCTTACGAAGGTATGTACGGTCCAAGCTGTCTACGAACTAACTTGCAAAACCGGAGACAACAAAATGAACGATTCCTCCTCCAGTCCTTTCTTTGCAACGTCAATAGATCACTATTTCCACAGAAACGATAGTATTTGTGCCTGACGTAAGCGTTAGAGACGGTGTTGCATGATTATCTCTGTGGTGTCACCGCCAGACACCACACTTGCTAGGTGGTAGCCTTTAAATCGGCCGCGGTCCGTTAGTATACGTCGGACCCGCGTGTCGCCACTATCAGTGATTGCAGACCGAGCGCCGCCACACAGCAGGTCTGGTCTAGAGAGACTCCCTAGCACTCGCCCCAGTTGTACAGCCGACTTTACTAGCGATTGTTCACTGTCTACATACGCTCTCAAAAATTTGCAGAGACGACAGTTTAGCATAGCCTTCAGCTACGTCATTTGCTACGACCTAGCAAGGCGCCATGTTCAGTTACTATGAATGTATTCTGAACAGATAATATTGTGAATCATGTACCGTCAAGAGCGACGTTCATCATTAATGGATTAAAGTTAAGTATCAAACTAATTACGTCAGCTTTCTGAATTCTAATTCCTTGTCATGTTCCAGACCTCACGTCAATATAGTCCTCCCTTCCACACGCCAGCCTGCACGAGCTAAAACGCGTGCATTTCGACCTCCACTAGTAACACGGTGTTGGCTCTTCTGCCAACACAACAATCTCTTCTTGTACTTCATGTTTTCGGCGAGCCCTGTGAAGGTAACAGCGACGCCCGTTTGCTTACAGGCTCTGGAGGAGGACGTGGCCGACGGAAGGGTGCCTTTCTTCGTGTCGACGACGGTGGGCACCACGTCCAGCTGCGCATTCGACAACCTGATGGAGTTGGGCCCCGTCTGCAAGGAGTACGACACCATCTGGATGCACGTGGACGGCGCGTACGCCGGCAACGCCTTCATCTGCCCCGAGCTGCGCTACCTCATGAGCGGCATCCACTACGCCGACTCGTTCAACACCAACACCAACAAGTGGCTGCTCGTCAACTTCGACTGCTCGTGCATGTGGGTGCGCGACCGCATCCGGCTGACGTCAGCCATGGTGGTGGACCCGCTGTACCTGCAGCACGACCACTCCAACCAGGCCATCGACTACCGCCACTGGGGCATCCCGCTGTCGCGCCGCTTCCGCTCGCTCAAGCTGTGGTTCGTGCTGCGCCGTTACGGCATCAGCGGCCTGCAGAGCTACATCCGCAGGCACTGCCGCCTCGCCAAGCACTTCGAGGAGCTCGTCAACAAGGACAACCGTTTCGAGGTCATGAACGATGTCAAGGTGAGCCCCATGCCCTCTCTCCTTAAAACTTTCCTCACATGCTTTTTCCTTCTTATTCTTTTCTACAGCAGATGAGCAAACGCTCCGCCGATAACTCCTCCTTATTCTCAGTAGCTTCTGCTCAAGGTTTCCTTATGTCGTTTTGACATCATAGCAACCACAACATATAGCACCATAGCACATGTAGTATACTCAGTGTTGACAGTGATGCCTTTAACATGGTGCACAAAAAAAGTTCAAATGTGTGTGAAACCTTATGGGACTTATCTGCTAAGGTCATCAGTCCCTAAGCTTACACACTACTTAACCTAAATTATCCTAAGGACAAACACACACACCCATGCCCGAGGGAGGACTCGAACCTCCGCTGGGACCAACCGCACAGTCCATGACTGTAGCGCCCGAGACCGCTCGGCTAATCCCGCGCGGCTAACATGGTGCCATCAGGGCAACGAACATCTGAAAATGTCCTCGACTGTTATGAACGAAACTAGTAATAACCCCTGGCGATTTATTCTAAAGATTGCTGTGTCCCGTGCAGACAATGTCTGTGGCTTCTAGGATAAACACTATAGTATTTTGCAAGAGTAGCACTCAGTCCAAGTCTCAGGACTTCCAAGGACAAGATGCAGTTTAATGGGACACGCAGTTTAGCTGTTGAAGCTAACACATCGTATATAATATCCAGTAATCACGTTGGCAGTGTGTAAGTTTAAATCAGTCGCTCAGAAATGTTCATTCGTGACTATCTCTACTTCCGAGAAATATTTCTGTGACTACACTAAATTTCAATCGCGATTGTATGAAGACTGCACACACGCCAATCACTGGCACCAACTGCAGATCTGATGCAAGGCTCTATCAGAGATGACTATGTTAATAATTCCTTGAAAACTCAATGTGCTCTGAGTTATTGTTAGCGGGTCACAATGTTCAGAGTTAAAACGGTTCTTAGTTGTTATTATCAGTCTTGATAAATTCTCTAAGGCCTTACATTTTATGAATAGTTTGGTTGCGTCATTCGTGTGTTTCATTCCCGTCAACGTTTCGGTCCTGATATTTCAATCTTCTTCGGCATCTGCCTCGTGAAGAAAACTCCATACAATTAGGCTGTATCACTGAAGTGAAGAAAACTGTTGAACGACGCGGCCAAACTGTTCAGAAGATGTTAGACTGTTCTAGCTCATCGCGTTTAAGTGAAAATTTCTCTGAGAAAATTCTGTAGCCGTCTGTTTTCCTGAGGCTTCCACCGCTATTTTGAAGCCCTCACTGTATTGCTTGCAGCGTACAGTTAACCACATTTGCATGAGGAGGCTTTGTTTTGCCGTGCACTTCTGGAACGTATGTCCGTTGTTATGCTATCAGTATTGAACACCATTTCTGCAATCATTTCCCTCTAAATTTATTGACCAGAAGGGGAGCGCAGCATTCTTCTTTCTGTTGTTTGTATACTTTGACTTTAGGGCAACGAATTTATTGAAACACATTCAAAGCACCATGTAAACTAATCTGTTTTCTTTTTGCAGCTGGGCCTTGTCTGCTTCCGACTGAAGGGCACAGACAGAATCAACCAAGATCTGCTGGCAGCTGTAAATGCTTCGGGGAAGTTGCACATGATCCCTTCCGTCGTCAAGGGGAAGTACACCATCCGCTTCTGCGTTGTCGCTGAACACGCCAACGAGGCCGATATTGGTGAGTAGCACAATAACTCTCGAGTTTCTGCAAGTTTCTATACAGTTAACAGACTATCCCTCCCTATGCACGACTTTACACATTACATTTTCCGAAGAAATGCTTTCAGTCTGTAACGATTGTTCTCGTCAATTTGATAATGTGATCGTGTACGTTAAATGAGCTACTTCTCATTAGTGTACACCACTTAAATATCGTTGTTTCGTTTATTACAATTTTTTGGACCTGGTCATGTGTTTGTAATGCCTTGGGAGTTTTCCGTCAAAAACTAGGTAACATTCTGCGTCAAAATAATTTCACGTTTATTTTGAAGACCTGCACTTTGAATCAACCCGATTCATGTCATGTTCTATGTATCAAACATAGACACATTCCGCACACTGAAATGTAACTGTGTTATATTGTACGCGTTCGACACAGTTCACAAAATAACATGAGATGGACAACCAGTAGTTCAGTCGGTAGAAAGTGGCCTCTTTCTTTTAGCTGTGAATATATTAAACGACATGGGCACTATAAAAGCAAATGCATTTGTACCTCGATCAATGTAACAAAGTGATTGACACTCGGGCACTGTAGGAGGCAATGTTGTCGGTTCAAGTTTCTCAGTGCAACAGCTTTGCTTTTCCGTTCTGGATACATTCACATGCTGCCTGTTGATGTACAGTTCTGAGTACGTTTAGCGAGATGGTAAAGGCTAGGTTTCCTGCCTATTGTGGGTAGTTACCTTAACCACTAGGCTATCTGAGCACTCTCCAGGTTCGACATAAGCCGTTGGCACCCACTATTTCCGAACACTGCACTGCAGGCTCAGAATATTAAGATGAAGGGGGATGAAAGATTAGAGTTTAATATCTCTTTGAGTACCAGAAAGGTTTGCACTGGTATCATTTCACATCAATGTGTTTTCAGTGATTTAAGCTCCATCGATGCATTCGTGTCATTTCAGCCCATCTAACTCATTTTCTAAACCGCTTTCAGTCACCATGTTTTCCTGACCTACATACAGTAACATGTCATTCTCTCTACAGTTCGTAGCGAACGTGGTTCCTTTTTCACAGTATTTACAGCTGTGCTACGTTGGGCACTAATTTCAGCAGTCCTTTTATACTGTTACGAAACTATCTTTCTTTTAACCGTTTTTCCTTGAATACCAAAAGCGTGGATTATGGGAAGTATTTCGTAATTGTCATTGTGGGTTCGGTTCAGAGTCTGGAGAAAACTGATCAGTGGACTGTATCAGAATTACATCCTGATCTTTCACAAAATGGTGAATGCTTTTGTGGATAGAGGACGATAAGGTGCTATACAATACGTTTACCTTTGCAACAATAGCCCTAGAGGTCTTTTGAGACATTGTGTGTCCTCTTTGTGCCATGCTTTCTACTACGCTAGTTGTTATTTTACTGTTTCTATTCCCTTAATTAAAACATACAACCTGCTGCATTCTTTGTCCTCTGTGAGCATACATCTCGCATTTCTCTTAACTAATTCACGAATGCTATGCAAAATTCATTCACAATCATTGATTTATCTTCAGTTTCTGTCCTTTCGCCTCTCTGCATAGCCTCGAAGCACCGATTACAAGATGTCATGGTTCAGCTGAGACTGTCAGTTGAATAAAATGTTTTATTCCTCACTTTTGACCAGTTTCAACAAGATGGCCGTGCGTGAGAATGCAAGGTGATTCAGCTGCCCCTACCGGTATCGTTTTATGCAACCTGCGATGTTGTATCTCCCCTTCATAAACCACACGCGAGATTTTCATGTTCTCCCGCTCGGTAAGCACTATCTATTAGTCCTACAGAAAAAATAAACACGACCTTTTTGTAATGAATTTAATTTAGTTAATTTTTTTACTGGGATTCATTTTCGCTGGAGGCCATGGTTTTCGAATTACTCAAGAAAAACTAACTAGAAAGACCTACAAACCCACCTCCGTCCGTCACGCTCATCCCTCACAAGTCAGAATTTTCAGTATGGTGTTCGTGGCACTCCCTCTTACCATTGTACAGAAATTTCAAATTGCACGAACCACTCCCGATATTCGACCTCTTACGGTCTCTGCTAACTCGACAGTTGCACCACCCACGTGGTCAGGTGTTTCGTTAACATTATCAACTTAAACTTTCCCTTGAGGGTAGTGAAAGAAAAACAAACTTTTTAAACGTTAAGCTAAAACTAATTACATTGGCAATTCGATTCAAACTTAACCTTACAAGCACAGTAGTTTCGTAGCCAGAAGGCCTGACGAATACAGCAATGTAATAGTTTTTTATTTATTTATGTGGGAAATGATTGGTGCAGTTGCAAATTTTTGTACAGTGCTAAGAGGGAGCGCCATGAACAACAGAATGGAAATCCTGATCGTTTGGCGGCTGAGTGTGGAAGTAGTGTTGCGTTTGAAGGTCACTTTTGTAGGTTTTTCTCGAATAACTCTAGAACTACGGCCTCTAGCACAAACGTATGCCAGTACTATAAATACATTAAACTTCCTACAAAAAGGTCATGTTCATTTTTTTCTGTAGGCCTAATAGTTTGCATGTTGAGAGCGAGAGGTAATGAAAATCTCACGCGTGGGTTTTGAAGTCCAGGTTGCAGGTTGCACAAAACGATATCGGTAGGGGCAGCTGAATCACCGCTATATGACACTCGATAATGGCCAAGCGTTCTAAATTGGCGAAAAACCGTTTTACTCAGGCAAGAGACAGCAACCGTAGGAATCGTGACGGCTTTTAGTTGACACAGCTGTTGACGCTACTCTCTCTATCAGTGTACTCTTCCTGCTTCTATGCCGATGTAGTGTGGGATCCCTACCAGGTGGGATTGACGGAGGACATCGAAGGGGTGCAAAAAAAAGGCAGCTCGTTTTGTATTATCACGTAATAGGGGAGAGAGTGTGGTTGATATGATACGCGAGTTGGGATGGAAGTCATTAAAGCAAAGACGTTTTTCGTCGCGGCGAGATGTATTTACGAAATTTCAGTCACCAACTTTCTCTTCCGAATGCGAAAATATTTTGTTGTGCCCAACATACATAGGTAGGAATGATCATCAAAATAAAATAAATCAGAGCTCGAACAGAAAGGTTTAGGTGTTCATTTTTTCCCGCGCACTGTTAGGGAGTGGAATGGTAGGGAGATAGTATGATTGTGGTTCGATGAACCCTCTGCCAAGCACTTAAATGTGAATTGCAGAGTAATCATGTAGATGTAGATGTAGTGACGGCAGACAGTGAGTTGTAAACGGTGGTGTGTGTTGCTGTGCAGAGCACGCGTGGGAGGTGATCCAGGAGCACGCCAAGGACCAACTGGAGGCACTGCACATCGAGAAGCTGCCGTCGCCGACGGAGGTGGCGCCCGGCAAGGGCGGCAACCCGCGCAATCTGACGCGCCGATTCAGCTTCACGCGCAGCGTCTCGCGCGAGGTCTTCAAGCGCTCCATGTCGCGCTCCAGCCTGCACGACGGCGCCACGCCCATCATCGTGCCCGAGGACGACGACTACATCGACGCCGACGACGTCTTCAACTCCATCCCCATCAAGGAGGAATGAGCAGAGCACCGCTGCCGCCGCCGACAACCGGCCTTCTCACCCCCCCACCGTTTATTTATTTTCATCCTCACTCCATCGGCAGACTTTGTAAGGGAACGACAGCGGTTGTCCGTCGTCGCGGACTGGCTCCGTCGCGTCTCTGCGTAGGAGCCGACTTCGTTAGGAGGAGGTCGTTAGGAAAATGGGGACACAGTGAAAGAGAACTTTCTCGGACGTTTTGGAAAGGAAAAGAAGGTTCTCGCAAAGGGTGTTTGTAAACAATCGTGTTTCCTCGTGCTTGACTTTCACATAAAGAAACTTCATTACTCGTGAAGTGTACTGACTCGGCGCAGCAAGGGACGCTGCTGTGAAGAAGAAAGCATTTATTCTCGTGGTAATTACCACTCCTGTTTTCGAAACAGTATCAGTATTATTTATTATTGAACATTCCACTGTACTTACTGCATGTTGAAAATAAAATAAAAATGTGTTTTCTTAATACTGTTGCTCTAAATTCCTTGGACGAACGACACTTCCCAATACCTTCCTCCCACCATGTGTGATGTTAGAAGTGTGCTTTTACCACTTTATGACGTCATATAATTACATTTTCCTCGGAATTCAAAGACCACGAAAATAGTAAAGATGTATTCATTTTTGCGGGAACCCTTTTCAAAAACTAACACGGAACGAGCTCCCGATTATTCGGGTTAATACGGAGCCGACACTACACGGATAACCGAGAAAAACAAAAAATGGTTCAAATGGGTCTGAGCACTATGGGACTTAACTTCCGAGGTCATCAGTCCCCTAGAACTTAGAACTACTTAAACCTAACTAACCTAAGGACATCACACACATCCATGCCCGAGGCAGGATTCGAACCTGCGACCGTGGGGTCGCGCGTTTCCAGATTGTAGCGCCTAGAACCGCTCGGCCACCCCTGCCGGCCGAGAAAAACAGATAATTCAAAATCTTTCATAACTTCAACAACAAGAAGTGTATGATACATGGTAATACTCATAGTCAGTTATCCGTTTTAGAAACTATGCTAGTATCAGAGTAAGGTCAATAATGAGATCCCCTTGACGGTGTATAACAGTACTGCTTTCATTTTCTATCAACACGGAGCAAGAAATCTGAAGAATACCGTTCCAGAAGAAAATCTATATCCTTAACATCGGCTTTAAATTATTTGGTAATTTTCATCTTTTGTCTGCTAGACAAGTAGTTCGGCAACCATATAGAAAGGATATCGGCCTCTGACATGTTACAGGGTAGAATCCTCTCATTTACCTAGAGTTCAAATGGAAACAATAGAAAATATTTCAGAGAGAATGAGATTGGGGCCTGACTTGTCTTCCGATGATAAAATACAGTTCAATCTCTAATAGTAAATTCTAGACGAAAATATCCGTTCCAGTTATAAAAAAATACTTCAAGCCTTGTTTTTCATTTTTTTTCCAACCGACTGACCGTGCATGGATAATTCAGAACCCAGACAATCAGTAACCTGATAATGGGAAGCTTGTAGTTGTTCTAAACCATGTCATCCAAATCCTAAATAAGAAAGTCTGTAACACAATGTGGTATGCGTTTTATGATGCCTACGCAAAGCGCACCGTTTGCTGAAGGTACGTCAGGAAATGCACAAAGTAGAGGAACCTCTGTCGGCCAAGAGCAAAGTCAAAAGTTGTTGCAAACTTCAACACACAAATTTTTTTTCCAGGCTCTACACTCTATTGCCGGCCGGTATGGCCAAGCGGTTAAAGGCGCTACAGTCTGGAACCGCGTGACCGCTACGGTCGCAGGTTCGAATCCTGCCTCGGGCATGGATGTGTGTGATGTCCTTAGGTTATTTAGGTTTAAGTAGTTCTAAGTTCTAGGGGACTGCTGACCTTAGAAGTTAAGTCCCATAGTGCTCAGAGCCATTTGAACCATTTTTTTTTCTACACTCTATTCTATTCTGAGAACATCTTTCAAGCTCTGTTCAATTACTGTAACCTACATCCAATTGAACATGCTTACTGCACGCAAACCTCGACTTCCCTCTATTATACTCAAATCCCTCTCCCCATCACACACACACACACACACACACACACACACACACACACACACACACACATACACAAACACACACACACACACACACACACAGACATACTTCCATTTGATGCCTCAGGATACATCCTATCATCCTAACTCTTTTTTTAGTGCTCAGAAGTTATGATCCAAAATAGTTTCCAGAAGCCAACGGTAGCAACACCTGAAGCCAAATAACACAAGACCAGGTAATTTCGCTGACATGAGCGGTACATTACTAAAGGGTGGACAAGACGGGCGCCAATAGCACGATGAATGTATCGTGCATGGTAGACCTAAGACATGTATCAACTTTTCTTAATTCATTCTGTGTTTACAGAGAAGTTAGCAAAACACCACAATACGATCAGCAAAAGAAACTCTCAAGAAACTTGCTGGTATGTTAAAAAAAAAGGAGTTTAATGGTAAAATCGCGTCGACGACAAGGTCATTACAGACGAAGCATACGCTCGGAGAGGACAAGAATGGCGAAAAAGTCGAATGTTCTCTTTTCCAAAGGAACTATTCTAGTGTTCGCCTTAATCGATCTAGGTGAACAATGGAACACGATGACAATCCGACTGGGGTTTTCACTTCCGCTCATCCTGTAGGAAAGTCCAGTGACTTAATGTCAACGTCACCTCGCTCTGTTTCTGATATATTTACTGATAAGTTTGTGGATGCCGTAGGTAAACAGAAAGACTAGGAGGCAACATTTATTAATCCCATTTCTCACCAATGGTTAATAAGAGATTGATGAACTGCGCGTGAAATAAATGGGGCAAACAGTGCGCATGGGAAATACTGCGAGAAAACCACCTCTTACTATTCAATCCAAAGAGAGTTCGGATAATTTAGAGCCTCGCATCACGTTTAGGTATTTGTTACTACAGCAATGTGTCATCGAATTTCAGTTTTATGGCATTGTACCATTTGCTGATAAAGTTTGTTTGAATAGGTATATGATAATTAATTAATAGGTGAAATAAACGCGCATGTGTGGGTTGAAAACACAGTGGCCGGTTTTGGAGCCTTCTAGAGACCGTGTAGACAGGTATCTAGAACAATCACTTGAAAAACTAGTATCCGTTTCTATCTTAAATAACTGAAGGGATGACTGTGTGGGAGCAACAAGCAGATTTAACAGAATGTGCTCTCTTGTTTGTCTGTACACACATACCCTAAAAACTATTCTGAAGTGCAAGGCAGAGGGCAATTGCCATTGTGTCACATATTAAGGTTTCCTCCAATGTTATTCGCATAGTGAGCACAAGAACAACGGCTGTTAATATGTCTCTGTGTGTGCTGTAATTAGTCTTATCCTGTCTTCTTGGGCCGGCCGCGGTGGTCTCGCGGTTCTAGGCGCGCAGTTCGGAACCGCGCGACTGCTACGGTCGCAGGTTCGAATCCTGCCTCGGGCATGGATGTGTGTGATGTCCTTAGGTTAGTTAGGTTTAAGTAGTTCTAAGTTCTAGGGGACTGATAACCACAGCAGTTGAGTCCCATAGTGCTCAGAGCCATTTGAACCATTTGAACCTGTCTTCTTGGTCCCTAAAGGAGTGCAAACTTTTCAAGAAGCAAGCCCATTTATGGAACGCATTGGCTGGATTTTTCCTGCTGATGGTACAGCTGAAACTTGGCATCAGTGCAGAACACGTTTGACAACTCTTTGACCATCAAGTTACTTTCTGGATGACACAGAAATATCCTGCTAAATTCACTTGATATTTCTTATCATCTTCATTGAAGAATAAACTAAGTGACCGTCACTTAAGGTGTGACATAACGTTATCAGTTTATAGTTTTGAGTGCAGAAAGGTCGTTCCACACAGGAACTGCAGTTAAACCCGTCTTTTACGTTGCGATTTATCTGTCCTAGCCACTCCTGTGGCAATAAGGGAGAGACAAATGCTGCAGTTCTTCACTGCCTCTGAGATAACAGGGTCGCCTATGAAGTAAAGGCTGATCTCGCTCATAGTTTCAGTCTCGCTGAAAACCAGATTTCTATCCATTTTGTGACAGACCTACAAGCAGCCAGTTGGAAAATCAATTAGGAAAACCTAAGAAAACTTCTCCATCAGTAGTCCTCTCACTACTTCCAGTACCTCATAGTGCAAAGGCAAAAAACTTATGATACTGCACACTTCATAATGCCTCTTCCCATTTCTGCTGACACAATTTTTAATATACATTTTTGTTTTTGAAATACCAGATTTTCATACTACTTGAGTACGGCATAGGATAGCAAATGAACACAAACCGTTTCGAAGTCTAAAGTAAGTAATATCTTTCTAATTAGTAACGATATAGCTACACTCGTGTTACATATACTTTATGTGTTATTAAAATAGATTTCAGTCATAAGGTTACCGTAGTAGGTTGTAGTTCAGTTATAGCAGTCCAGTGGATATTTTAGCAGCGTTTTCCATTAGTTTATTTAACACATCAGGGAAGTAAACGAGAAACTATCCACAATACGAGGTGCGGCTAGAAAAAAACCGGACGGATGCTGGAAAATACATTTATTTACAATTATTTACAATTTCATGTTATCTCCTTCAATGTACTCTCCTCCTCGGTCTCTACGCCGCTCCATATGAATTTTCCACTGTTCATAGCAATGCTGCAGATCATTTTCGGTAAGTCCATACATTACTTCCGACGCTTTTTCTTTTACTGCTTCAACAGTCTCAAATCTAGTTCCTTTCAAAGCTGACTTGACTTTAGGGAAAAGAAAAAAGTCACAGGGGGCCAAATCAGGTGAGTAGGGTGGATGATCTAAGATGGGAATGTTGTGTTTTGCCAAAAACGTCTTCACTGACAACGCACTGTGAGCTGGGGCATTGTCTTGGTGAAGGATCGATGACTTTTTTCTCCACAAATCGTTCCGTTTTCTCCGTACACGCTCATGTAGGGTAGCCAGGACGCTAATGTAGTAATGCTGATTCACTGTTTGTCCCTCTGGTACCCAATCAATGTGCACAATCCCTTTGATGTCAAAAAAACAATCATCATTGCCTTGAATTTCGATTTTGACATTCGTGCTTTTTTTTTGTCGTGGAGAACGAGGAGTTTTCCAATGCATCGATTGGCATTTAGTTTCGGGATCGTAAGTAAAAAACCACGATTCATCGCAAGTAATAACATTTTGTAAGAAGGTGGGATCACTTTCAATGTTTTCCAGGATGTCAGAACAAATCATTCTTCGGCGTTCCTTCTGTTCAATTGTGAGACACTTTGGAACCATTTTTGAACACACTTTGTTCATGTTGAAACTTTCATGAAGAATCTGCCTAACACTTTCCTTGTCAACTCCTGTTAACTCAGACACTGCTCTGATTGTTAAACGGCGATCTTGTCGAGCAAGTTTACCGATTTTTTCAATGTTTGCATCAGTTTTTGCTGACAATGGTCTGCCAGTGCGAGTGTCATCACTGGTGTCTTCGCGGCAATCTTTAAATCGTTTAAACCACTCAAACACTTGTGTTCGCGATAAACAATCATCGCCGTACACTTGTTGTAACATTACAAACGTTTCACTTGCAGATTTTCCTAGTTTGAAACAAAATTTGATGTTAACACGCTGTTCTTTCTGTACACTCAACATTTTCCGACGCACAGACAAAACGTCAACTACTTAAAACAGACGCCACGGGCAGACTGAGTGCAGGAGGCAGATGAAACTCGAGCAGTAGGCGGAGCGAGAGTCACGTGACAGGCCACGCGACTTTCAGCCTTATTGCATTCGTTTTATTGTTTCACCAGTACTAGTCCGGTTTTTTTCTAGCCACACCTCGTATATTCTGTCACATTGTCTAAAACAACCTGACAGTGCTTTGGTATTCCATCATTTTGCAGACGTGCGTCTGGGAAACTATTCTTGTTCAGATATTTCGATTGATGTCCTATCATACATACTCAAAATGAGCCTCCTGCAAGACTTTGCGTAATTCTGCGAAATACACTGGATGGCCAAAGAAATTGTTACTCATGGGTAATATCGTGTAGGGTCCTCGCGAGCACGCATAAGTGCCGCAAGACGACGTGGCATGGACGCGACTAACGTCTGAAGTAGTGCTGGAGGGAACTGACAACATGAATCCTGCAGGGCTGTCTATAAATCCGTAAGAGTTCGAGACGGTAGAGATTTCTGAACAGCAAGTTACAAGGCATTCCAGATATGCTCAATAATGTTCATATCTGAGGAGTTTGGTGGCCGGCGGAAGTGTTGAAACTCAAAAGAGTGTTCCTGGAGCCACTCTGTAGCAATTCTGGAAGTGTGGGGTGTCGCATTGTCCTGCTGGAATTACCCAAGTCCGTCGGAATGCACTATAGACATGAATGGATGCAGGTGATCAGACGGGATGCTTACGTACGTGTCACCTGTTAGAGTCGTATCTAGACGTATCACGGGTCCAATATCACCCCAACTACATACGCTCCACACCATTACAGAGCCTCCACCAACTGGAACAGTCTCCTGTTGATATGCATGGTCCATGGATGTTGTCTCCATACGCGTACACGTCCATCCGCTCGTTACAATTTGAACTGAGACTCGTTCGACTAGGCAACATGTTTCCAATCATCAACAGTCGAGTGTCAGTGTTGAGGAGTAAACTTTGTGTCGTGCAGTCATCAAAGGTACACGACTGGGTCTTCGGCTCCAGAAGTCCATATCAACGATGTTTCGTTGAATGATTTGCAGGCTGACACTTGTTGATGCCTCAGCATTAGAATCTGCAGAAATTTGGGGAGGGTTGCACTTCTGTCACGATGAACGATTCTCTTCAGTCGTCATTGGTCTCGTTCTTGCAGGATCTTTTTTCGGCCGCAGCGATGTCGAAGATTTTATGTTTTACCGGATTCCTGATATTCACGGTACACTTGTGAAATGGTCGCACGGGAAAGTCCTCACTTCATCGTTACCTCGGAGATGCTGTGTCCCATCGTTCTTATGATAATTTTTGAATGATGTATATTTTATAACAATGAAAGAGTTCCTTGTTTATTCGTCATAGTAGTCACAATAAAGTAATGTCATTTGAATGACGAAAACATTTTCCTTGCAAAAGAAATGGTTCAAATGGCTCTGAGCACTATGGGACTTAACTTCTAAGGCCATCAGTCCCCTAGAACTTAGAATTACTTAAACCTAACTATCCTAAGGACATCACACACATCCATGCCCGAGGAAGGATTCGAACCTGCGACCGTAGCGGTCGCGCGGTTCCAGACTGTAGCGCCTAGAAGCGCTAGGCCACCTCGGCCGGCATTTTCCTTGCACCAGGAATACAATTAATGCTTTCAGTCACGTCACAGTAATTGCTAGTTTTATTTAGATAGAATCGTGGTGGAGTAAGAAACGCTCCTGGCCGTTGCGCTGCTTATTGTGCTGCATTAAAGCAGATTGTAAAATGTGCCATTGCAACTGATAATGCACAGATGACTGAAATTTAAGAATACTGTTCTCCTGATAATCCTGAAATGACGTGGAGCTATCAGAAATTATATTTGTGGTGTACTGAGATACCACACAAGAAGGGTTTGCTGTAGTTGGTACCAGAAGACCCGTGGACGTCCGGCGCAGCAGAAACATCGCTGCGCGCAAACCAGTCACGCTGCCCGCGAGAATCATACTCCCTGGAGCGGCTGTACCACCAGGAAGAGATCCGCGCCTACGTAACCGTGCGAGGGCAGAGGTTGGAAGTTGCAAGGAAGTTCCAGCAGAAGGCTAGTCGTGTCTTGAAATCGTCGAGTGAGACAGAAACAGTGGCCGGTAGATAGACAGTGGTTAGTCTTCAGTCGAAACAAAACAGTGAATAAAATTACCGCGAATGGGCAGAAGCCGCCTGCCTAGGGATTTAATTGAGTACTGTTAGTTTGGAACTGTTCTTAGAATAGCACATCAAGACAAAAGATTAGTTTTCTTTCGACTTTAGTTCAAAGAACATTATTTAGTTTGAGTTCATGGAAGTGCAGTCAGCGCAGGACAGATAGGCTGTAACCAGCGTTACCAGAGTTGAGTAATATATTTCACTACTCAATATTCTGTACTACTTTCATTGTGTGTGTACAACCCTAGAACCCACGCATGCGTCCTACCAGGACACCGTTTTTAGTCTTTTTCAGAAGCAGTGACATTTTCATCGAAGTGGACATCCCAGCCCACAGCAATTTTGTCCAACAGTTTCCTTTCCACGGCCGAAAATCGTCGCATTGGTTATATATATTTATTATACACCAACAGCCTGAAGTATACCAACAGCCTTTTCGTCGCCCTCCTGAAAGACAGAGGTATCGCTGTGTCCAGGCCAAGAGTCCAACAAAAGCAACGAATTAATTCTGCAACAAGTTAGAAATCTATTTTTTCATATTGCAATAAGTCCATTGAAAGATTTTTGCCATCAAAGTGTCCTTCTTTAATTTGTGGTCCTAATATTCTGTGCGGTCCCTGAAAACAGATATAAAGCTGTGGAAACTGTAATCCACTCATACGAGGGTCACTCCAAAAGAAATGCACACTATTTTTTTTAAATCCATCTTTTATTCTACGTGTTTGAAAGCTTTACAGTGTTTAGATAAATCCATTAGGAACAACATTTTCATTTCTCCACATAATTTCCATCACTCTCAACTGCCTTACGCCATCTTGGAATCAGCGCCTGTATACCCTCACGGTAAAATTCCGGCAACCTGTTGGAGCCACTGTTCGGCAGCATGCAAAAGGGAGTCATCATCCTCAAACCTTGTTCCACGCAGAGAGTGTTTCAGTTTCCCAAAGAGATGATAGTCACACGGAGCCAGGTCAGGACTTTAAGGCGAGTGTTTCAGTGTTGTCCATACGAGTTATGTGATCGCTTCCATGGTTTTTTGACTGACATGTGGCCGTGCATTGTCGTGCAACAGCAAAACATCCTGTTTTTTCCCAAGTGGTCGAAAACGACTCATTCGAGCTTGAAGTTTCTTCAGGGTCATCACATATGCATCAGAATTTATGGTGGTTCCATTTGGAATGATGTCCACAAGCAAGGGTCCTTCGGAATCGAAAGACACGGTAGCCATAACTTTTCCAGCAAAAGGTGTGGTTTGTAAATTTTTTTTCTTGGGTGAATTTGCATGATGCCACTCCATTGGTTGGCTCTTCGTCTCTGGTGAACAATGAAGGAACCATGTTTCATCACCTGTCACAGTTCTTCCGAGAAATTCATCTCCACCATTCTCGTATTGTTCCAAAAGTTCGCTGCATACCGTTTTTCTGGTTTCTTTGTGAGCCACTGTCAACATCCTGGGAACCCACTTGGCGCAAACATTTTTTAACGTAAACATTTTCAGTATTCTGCAAACACTTCCTTCCCCAATCCCAACTTAGCGTGACAATTCGTTCACTGTGATGCGTCTTTCAGCATTCACCAGTTCGTTAACTCTCTGCACATTGTCTGGAGTGTGTGCAGTAAGAGGCCTGCCGCTGCGAGGAGAATCCTCAATATTGCCGTGCCCGCTTTCATCACGTAACCTGCTTGCCCACCGACTAACTGTACTGCGATCGACAGCAGCATCTCTATACACCTTTTTCAACCTCTTGTGGATGTTTTCCACTGTCTCGTTTTCACAGCACAGGAATTGTATGACAGCACGTTGCTTCTGACGAACGTCAAGTGTAGCAGCCATCTTGAAGACATGCTGTGACGGCGCCACTCACGGGAACAGGTTGAAATAAGTTTGAAAACAAGCGGGAAGGATGTATCTACTCACTGTAAGACTTTCACACATGCAGAATGAAAACTATATTTCTACAAAAATAGTGTGCATTTCTTTTGGAGTGACCCTCGTATTTATCACTGTCATTGTTGTTTACAGATGTGTCATAGCATCAATCGACTGCACAACAGACTTTCTTTTTCAACTCAAAATGATAAAGTGCAGTTTGCTCGCAGTTCTTTCACAAAATCTGATTGACTGGCGGTAGACACAGCGCATAAGAGAATAACAGAAGCTTCATCTTCACGTCAGTCATGAATTAAAGGCATGTCCGCTACACTTCTGTTTGAAGCACAGATCGATGTTCTGCGTCATCCTGTACCATATGATTTCTTGAATCTGTTTAATCATTTCAAAGAACACTTGAAATCAGCAATATTCATCTCAATTGTGATTCAGTGGGACCCGTCTCGTAGATCTCCATTGGCAACGGTGGACTGCCTATCACGAGCAGCTCTACACAATTCATATCTCACGAAATTTTATTTATAAGTTTGGGGGTTTGTTCAAAAATGTTCAAATGTGTGTGAAATCTTATGGGACTTAACTGCTAAGGTCATCAGTCCCTAAGCTTACACACTACTTAACCTAAACTATCCTAAGGACAAACACACACACCCATGCCCGAGGGAGGACTCGAACCTCTGCCGGGATCAGCCGCACAGTAAATGCCTGCAGCGCCTCTGACCGCTCGGCTAATCCCGCGCTTTGGGGGTTTACGTTATTATTTGGTGGTTTTTTTTTTTTTCAATTTATACAGTTCACGGTCAGATCTCATGAAGCAAAACCAGCATTGCACATTACTTTACATTACGCTTTAAACACAAAGAATATTAATCGATTTTATCTATATTGTTAAAACTTAACGCTGCCGCAAAAGTAGCTGGTACTCATTAAGGATATAAAATGAGTTGCAAACTTATGTGAACAGTGACTGCATCCAATTCTTTCAGTGGAACTATCAATGGAAATTGAAATTCGCTTTACAAATAACGACCGCACTGTGTAGTGTTACACTATGTGATCAGAAGTATCCGGACACCTGGCTGAAAATGACTTACAAGTTCGTAGCCCCCTCCATCGGTAATACTGGAATTCAATAGGATATTGGCCCATCCTTAGCTTTGATGACAGCTTCCACTGTCGCAGCATACGTTCAGTCAGGTGCTGGAAGGTTTCTTCGGGAATGGCAGCCCATTCTTCACGGCGTGCTGCATTGAGGAAAGGTATCGATGTCGGTCGGTGAGGCATGGCACGAAGTCGGCGTTCCAAAAGATCCCAAACGTGTTCTATAGGACTCTGTGCACGTCACTCCATTACAGGGATGTTATTCGCGTGTAACCATCCCAACCACAGGCCGTGCGTTATAAGCAGCTGCTCGGTCATGATGAAAGGTGCAGTCGCCATTCCCGAATTGCTCTTCAACGTTGGGAGGCAAGCGTTGGGAGGCTTAAAACATCAATTTACGCCTGTGCTGTAATAGTAACACGCAAAACAACTAGGGGTGCAACCCCTCTCCATGAAAAACACTTCCACACCATAACACCATCTTTGTTCGATTTCTACGATTATTACAGAAAATGTTAGGAACAAAAAAGAGAAAATATGTCATTTTTTCAGGAACCGGTTATTTAGTTTGATTCTAAAAGTTAGATAAAACTGACGTTAAAAATGGATTTAGCCGAAAACCGGTTGTTTCAGCGATAAACGCCCCAGAAGTAACTAAGAGATTTTGAACAACATCTCCTTCACTAAAAAAATTGCTTGTCATCTATATACCTTGTATAAACATCTTGAATCGACCTCTTTGTTTCAAAAAAGCTATATAATCTTTGCCATCTAAATAAAAATTTTTACGTGTACATCATCTAAATGACTGCTTAATTTTTACATATACTTTTTCGAGTTATAATCTCCTGGGTTGAGAACAGTGCCAGTTCTTCATTTCCGTGAAATTCTTGATCTTCTTGTGAAGAAACACGAGACGATTACTTTTTCTATTCATCTCACAATTTCCGAAAATACAGTCCTACATTTTCTATTAACTGAAACACAAGTCATGTTAAGTGTACTTTAAAACTGAACTTTTCTTTAATTAAACAGAATCCTTAATTTGCTTATTACATACTTAAATTAAAACAACACAAATTTAGATTGGTACTCATAGATAAAGTTGGAAGAAAGCAAATTCAGCATCACATCACGTTCGTCATATAAACGGAGAGAGTCGCGAACTTTGAAATTCGTAATTCCCGTATTAGGTAGGTTCACTACTAGCCTAGGTAAACAAATCTTAGAGTGATATTCCCATTTCTCTTCCGACTTTGTAGCATAGAACTTTTTGAAAGTTTCCTTTCTGTTCACTCCATTCTTTCTATTCACCCCATTTTACGGTAGTTTTAATGGCCTGCAGTGCGAATTATTGCCAGGCAGTTGCTCGAGAAAGAGGTTTCGTAGACAGATTAGGGCGCAATGGCCGCATTACGACGTGCTTTGTACTTTTTACTGCCGCTTGGAGCGTGTGACCTTTCCTCGCATGGAGAGACCGGGCGGATTTCTCACGGCCGGCTGCCCGCGGTCTATAAAAGGGTCGCCGCTGTTTATTCCCCCAGTCGAGCTTCATCAGCCACCTCCGTCTCCGGGATCGGAAAATAATGGAACGCAGTGACTCCGCAGCGGAGGAATTTCGCTTAGGTCCTGGCGGTTGAAGACGTCCCGTCCTCCAGAATCGCCCAACAGTTGAAGCAAACGCACTGGCGTACAAGCGGCAGCCATTAAACTTAGCTCCTCGAAAAATCAAGCTACAATTATGAAACTTGGTTATCGTACCAGTTCTCCTCTACATTTCCAGCGTTCGCTGTGACACGTTTTTGTCCAATGAAGACCATGGTTGCAAATGTCTGCAATTTGGTTGTTCAGGTAACTTTCTACCTCGTAAATCACCACATAATCATTCTGGCAATGCAAGAGGGACAGTCGCTCGACCCTGAAATCTGGTGTACAGACCTGCTATTCATTTTGCGTTTCTAGAAAGCGTTGTCTGCCATTTTACTGAAGAGCAGATTTAGCTCTGCTGCGACGAGAATGCTATGGCTGCAGCAATCGCTACAAATCTCTGATTTGATTCGTTGTTACACTGCTGACGTAAAACTATATCGTAATTCGTGCCCCAGTTCGGGGATGTCTTGCAATCAAGGCGGATGCAAACCTTTCCATAACATTCCCGGAAAATATTTGCAAAATTTTCTCATCCTCTTCTGCGATCCTTACAAGGCAAACACAGCACAACATGCAGTTATAGAGTTACAAACTCTGCACCCCTGTTGACGTACTCACACAATAATGTGTCTAGCCGGGGAGACGAACACCGTCTTGTTCGGGAGACTGCTGGGGCTCGGATCAAAGAACCCGAAATTATAGCTTTAAAAATATGTTCGGTCAACTTTAATTATGCCGTTGAACACAAAAAATAGAAATTCCGACTACACAAATGATATCGAAGTTGAATAACCTATTCTTAAGGTTCATTTCCCGCTCTCTCACTATGACAAGTAGAACCACTGGCATTTTTTATTATTTTCTCAGTCGTTGTGACTGAGGACTTCATTTCCGCCCTTTACCTTGAGAGAGTTGACATCCATAATCAAACTGATAATGCGAAATTGTGGACTCAGCGTATTTTAATGAAGTATGTTTATCTCATTGCCTATTAAGTAATCTACCTTCAGAAATACGTTGAAGGGGTAACTATCAGCCAGCCGGTGTAGCCGAGCGGTTCTAGGCGCTTCAGTCCGGAACCGCGCGACCGTTACGATCGCAGGTTCGAATCCTGCCTCGGGCATGGATATGTGTGATGTCCTTTGGTTAGTTAGGTTTAAGTAGTTCTAAGTTCGAGGGGACTGACGACCTCAGATGTTAAGCCCCATAGTGCTCAGAGCCATTTTTTTGGTAACTATCAGTCTTTTCAGATACAGTTAATTTTGTGTAATTTCTATCAAATTTAGTTCTCGAGTTACGACACGGCTCAAAACTCACTGAATCAGTTACATGAAGGATGAGACATTTCCCCCTCTTGGATAAATATCTATGGGCGGCCATGCAATGACTTCTTCATCCGTGGAAAGATAAGAAAGATAAGATGTTTCAATATGTCAGGTCAGAATAATACGGAGGATGATGCAAAATTTGATAGCCCAAAGAAGCAGCATTTTTGTATCTATGTTCTGTAGGAACACAGTGGAGGAAGGGGTGCAGGGACCGGGGGGGGGGGGAGGAGGAAAATCCGCTCTGGGAGAAGGAGGGGAGAGGAAAAAGGGGGATCCCGGGGAGGGGGCGGAACAAGGTCAGGTAACAATTGGAAGGAAGGGTAGATGTCATGGCGAAGTTCAACATCCAGCAGGGGGAGGTGCTGGAAATTGCCCTGATCAAGGAGATGGAGGGTGTGGAGGTGGAGAGAGGGAAGGACACAGTGATAGAGGCGCAGCAACGGGCGAGGGGTGGAAAGGATGGAGGAAACAAGGGGGTGAGGGGGTCAAGGGATGTGGAGATGTTGGAGGAAAAAGAGGAGGAAGGGGATGAGATCATACAAGAGTCGCATGGGTTCAAATGGCTCGGAGCACTATGCGACTTAACTTCTGAGGTCATCAGTCGCCTAGAACTTAGAACTAATTAAACCTAACTAACCTAAGGACATCACACACATCCATGCCTGAGGAAGGATTCGAACCTGGGACCATAGTGGTCGCTCGGCTCCAAACTGTAGCGCCTAGAACCGTACGGCCAATCCGGCCGGCAGTCCCATGGGGGAAGGAAGGCAGATACAGGAGACAAGGTGGAGCTCGTGACGTTTGAGGATTTGGAGGCCCTTATAAAAGTGGGGAGGGGGAGGGCAGAGATCCAGGCAACGCTGGCATAACAGAGGACAGGACAGATGAGGGATTTGTAGGTGTGGAGGATGGTGGAAGGATGCAATCCCCATGTCTGGCCAGACAGGAGTTTCAGGAGGTGGAGGCAGGAATGGGCTTTCTGCTGTATGGTCAGGAGATGAGGGGTCCAGTTGAGTTGACGGTCTAGGGTGAGGCCAGGGTATCTCAGGGCAGGGGTGAGCAGGCTGGGACAAACATAACTGGTGAGGCAGAAGTCGTGGAGACAGAAGGAGTGAGTTGTGTGCCTATGATGATTGCCTGGGTTTTGGAGGAGTTGATACAGAGGAACCACTGGTTACACCAAGTGGTGATCTGGTCAAGGTGGGTTTGCAGGGTGTGTTGGGACCATTGAAAGGTAGGATAGAGAGCCAGGAAGGCAGTGTCATGAGAATATTGGAGGAGGTTGACAGGAGCTGGTGGTTTGGGCATATTGGCGGTGTACAGGAGATAGAGGAGAGGGGAGAGTTCTGAGCCCTGGGGGGTGCCAGCGGTAGGATAAAAGATGTGGGAGTTGGTGTCGTGGAGGGTGACATAGGAAGGACGGCATAAGAGGTAGAGATAGGCAAGAACAGTCAGGAAGGAAGGTTGCGGCAAGTGACATAGTCATGTCGGGTATAAGGAACGAGGCCACGGGTGGCACTCCAGGAAGTGACAGTGGAAGTGGAGAAGGGGGAGATGTAGATGACAGTGGAGGTGGGAAGGATCATGACGGATGGGCAGCAGATGGACAGCAGGCGTACAGCAGGCGGCGAGATGGACGGCTGCAGACAAACAGTAGGCGGCGGCCAGCAGACAGACAGGCAGGCAGGCAGATCGACGGACAGCAGCGGCAGGCGGCGGACGACGGCGATGGCGGATGGACGACGATGACCACCCGGCAGGCAGGCAGACAGATGGACGGCAGACAGCAACAGCCGCTTCGAAATCGTAGATTGCACCATGAGGGTAGCCCAGGCTCTGTAATCTGTCCACTTCGAAGTGAGGGGATCCAACCCTCGATATGCCTTTCCATTCCTTTTTTCTCTTTTTCCTTATTGAGATTCGATTCCCCCTCCGAAGGGGGCGGGCTGGCCGAAGCTTAGAACGCCGCTCTTCAGCCTACAGAATTTGTTTAAAAAAAAAGACGATAAAATCGGTGACTTAAACGATAAAAAGGCGGAAAATTGGGGAACTTAAAACATAAAACAAAGGGTTGGCGATGCTAATAAAATACGCAGGAAGCAGACAGGTAAAATAATAGACAGACAATTAAAAAAAACACGGCGCCAGTCTGGTTTCTGTTCGAAAGAGGTATAAAAATCACACCCAGCGACAGCATGATTTCTGTTTGCAACACTTACGAAAGACACGCAATACTGAACACTCACTTGAACAATGCACTAAAAAGTTGGCACAAATATGACACACCACAGCTGAGGTCAGATGGGGGGAACCTGGACAGATGATGGACAGAAAAGGGGGAAGGAGAGGAAAAACGAAGTGGGGGGGGGGGGAGAGGGGAGGAGCCGACAGAGGACAAGGACTCATAAAAGGGGAGGGCTGGGCAGACTCGAGAGGGAGTCAGGAAAGGCAGAGGAGGGGAATGCAAAAGGACTCGAGGGGAGGGGGGGGGGCGAAGGGAGGCAGAGAGAGGTTAGGTGGCGAAAAAACAGGATGGAAAGGGGGGAAGAGGGAGCCTGGAGAAAGAACAGAGGAAATGAGGAGGAGGTGAGGATCAGTGTTGATGGGAGGGATAAATGGAAGGAGAGAGGGCATCATCCAGGAGAGGGAGTTGACAGAAGCCACCTTGGGAAACGAGATGAAGGGTGTAGAGATGGAGGGTAGGGGGGACCCAACAGTGAAGGCGCAGCAGAGGGTGGGGGTTGGAGAGGAGAGAAGCAACCAGGGGATGAGGGGGATCAAGGCGGCAGAAGGTGTAGAGTATACAGATATGTTAGAGGAATAGGAGCAGATGGGGGAAAGGAATCAGGTTGTAGGGGATCCACACAGGGACAGGAGGTGTATACAGAAGGCGAGGCAGACTGTATGGCGCTCAATGATCTGGAGGGACTTATAGAATTTGGGGGGGAGGAGGGGTGGATATCCAGGTGGGACTGGCATAACAGAGGATGGGACAGATTAAGGTTTTGTAGGTGTGGAGGATGGTAGAGTGGTTCAACCCCCATGTCTGGCCAGAGAGGAGTTTGAGGAGGCGGAGGCAGTTGTGGGCTTTGGATTGAATAGAGCAGTGATGAGGGGTCCAGGTGAGGTGACGGTCAATGGTTAGGCCAAGGTAGATCAGGGTGGGAGAGAGGCGGACAGGATGGGCGCAGATGGTAAGGGAGAAATCAAGGAGCCAGAAGGAGCGAGTGGTACGACCTATGATGATTGCCTGGGTCTTGGAAGGATTTATTTTCAGGAGCCACTGGTTACACCATACGGCAAAAAGGACATAGTTATTCTGGAGAAGGCTCTGGGACCGCTGGAGGGTAGGAGCGAGGGCAAGGAAGGCGGTGTCATCGGCCTACTAAAGGAGGTGTACTGGAGGAGGGGGGGGGGGGGGGGTTGGGGCTATCTTCCGCGTACAGGAGGTAGAGGAGAGGGGAGAGGACAGAACCCTGGGGAACACCTGCAGAGGGGTAGAAGGTGCAGGAATCAGCGTTATGGATGGTAACGTAGGAGGGACAGCGGGAGAGGAAGGAGGCAATCAGACGCACGTAGTTGACAGGAAGGGCGTAGGTCTGGAGTTTAAACAGGAGATTGGGATGCCAAACATGGTTGTACGCCTTTTTGAGGTTGAGGGAGACGAAAATGGTGGACTGACGGGAGTTAAGCTAGAGGGAGAGGAGATGAGTGAGGTGTAGGAGTTGGTCATCAGCAGAGAAGCAAGGGTAAAAGCCACATTGGCTGTTGGGGAGGAGGTGGTTTCGGTGGAGGTGGTGATGGATGCACCGTGTAAGGATGGATACCAAGAGCCTGCTGAACACCAAGGTGAGACAGATAGGGCAATAGGAAGAGGCATCAGATGGAGGCTTGTTGGGTTTGGAGAACATCAAGATGTGGAAGGTTTTCCACAGGTCGGGGAAGAAGCCGGTGGCAAGGATGATGTTGTACAGGGTGGCAAGGACTGCAAGGAAGGAGGGAGGGCGGTGTTCGAAGGGGCAGTAGGGAACGCATTCGTGGCTGGGAGCAGTGTTGCATTTAGTGCGGAGTGTGAGGCTGGTGTCCTGTTTAGTGATGGAAGTGTTAAGTTCAGATGGTAGTGTGCGGCCCAAGTACTGGAAGCTAGGAGTAAGGGGAGGAACACATGTATTCGTATGGTCGATAATGTCAGGGTAGAGGGAATAATCAAATTGGGGATGGGTGAGAAGCAAAGTGGTTGGCCTTACTGAGGTTGTCAGGAAAGAGATGGTCACCAAGGAGGAGAGGGTACTGGGGGGTAGGGCGGTTCCCAGTAAAGTGGTGGAAAGCAGACCAATATTTGGAAGTGTTTATTGGGAGTGTGGTGTTGAGTTGTGTACATGTCTGTCGCCATGCGCGGCGTTTCTTCGCAGTAAGCAGGTTGCAGATGTGTAGAGCGGTAGAGGCAACGGCATTCACGAAGGAGGATGGCCTGTGGGAGCAGGTCTGGGCGGTGAGGGTGGATGGCTTTGGTGGGGTTATGGGTGGCGACGGCATCAGACAAGATCTGATGCAGGAAGGCAGCAGTGCGGGAGATGTCATCAGGAGATTGCTGTAAATTTTCACAAAGTCAGATGGACTTTTCCAGCGCAAAAAGCTTTAGCAGTGGGCTGCACCATCTTGTTTTGCCTCCTCTAGCGGTGTGTTACGGTACTGTGGCACGACCATTCCAATTGTATCAGGATCAGACACAATGTACCAGCAAATGAAGATACTTTCTTAATTTTATTTTTCTAGGGGACAATTGAAACTTCAGGAATACCCCTCGTACAGTTTACATTAACAATCTATGTATAAAGCCATGTTTTGAGATATATTCGGTTCGCCCTGATAGCTAAGTGGTCAACGTGACGGATTGCTGTCCTATGGGTCCGGCTTTGATTCCCAGCTGGGTCCGAGATTTTCTCCGCTCAGGGACTGGGTGTTGTGTTGTCTTAATCATCATTTTATCCCCATCTAGAGCGCAGGTCGGACAGTGTGGCGTCGAATGTAATAAGACCTGCACCAAGGCAGCTGGACTTACCCCACAAGGGTCCTCCTGGCCAATGACGCCAAACACGTGAATCCATTTATCATTTTTGGAAATTTATCCATATAAATCTAAAAAAATTGTAAGAACAGTTGTGCCTGTGTATGAGATTCTGGGCTCCTTTTCAAGTTCCAGACCTACGCCCTTCCTATCAACTTTATCCATCTCACTGCCTCTCCCGCCTTCCTTCCTATGTCACCATTCATAATACCAATTCCTGTACCTTCTGCCCTGCTGCAAGTGTGCCCCAGGACTCCGTCATTTCTCCTCATCTCTATCTCCTGTACACTGCTGATATGCCCAAACCACCCCCTCGTCCATCTCCTTCAATATGCTAATGACACCACCTTTCTTGTCCACTATCCTACCTGTCAACAGTCCCAGTGCTCCCTCCAAACCCCCTAAACCAGTTTAACGCTTGGGGCAACCAGTGGCTCCTTCGAATGTATCTTACAAAACCCAGGCAATCATTATAGGATCTACCACCCCCCTCCTTCTGGCTCCATGATTTCTACCTCACCATCTATGACCACCCTATCCAACTTATACCCTCCTTGAAATACCTTGGCTCCACTGTTGACCATCAACTCACCTGGACTCCTCATCTTCAAGCCATCCACCACAAAGTCCACATTAGACTCTGCCTCCTAAAACTCCTCTCTGGCTGAACAAAGGGATTGCACCCTTCCACCATCCTTCATACCTACAAACCCTTGATCTGTCCAATCCTTTGTAATGCCAGTGTTGCATGGATCTCTGCCCCTCCAAAATTCTATAAAGCGCTCCAAATACTTGAACACGATGTGCTCTGCCTCTCTTTCTGTATCCATCTCCAATTTCCCATGAGGCTCGATGAAGACATAGCATGTAAACACTGGCGGCACGAATAGCATGATTAAAAACGTCGTTGCAGCCTGGGACAATGACACTGAACACACACTGCACTGATACTACACATCAACAAAATACGACAAAATAACTGAATTAAAATTTGGAGAGCCTGCCAAGGGACAGATACAGAAAGTGAGGCAGAGCACGGAGAATCAGTGAAATACTGCGAGTAATGAAGATAATGTGCAAGGGGCACTACATTACCAGTGCGTGGATAAGTTGAGAATTCGGGTCTGACGAGAGGGGTGCTAAGGTAGTCTGTGTTTGGATGGTGCAGTGGTCAAAGCATCTGCCTAGTAGGCAGGAGACTGGTATTCGAATCCTAGTCTGGCACGTATTTTCAACTTTTCTCATTGCTTTAAAACAATGCCTGCTCACAGCCATTGTCTGTAAACCCTTTGTGCCGTAATTCATAGTGGCTGCTGGATTAAAGTGGTGTCTGTTTTTTCAAACATGTCTGAAAGAACAAAAACCACATATACAGGGTGAGTCACCTAACGTTACCACTGGATATATATCGTAAACCACATCAAATACTGACGAACCGATTCCACAGACCGAACGTGAGGAGAGGGGTTAGTGTAATTGTTTAATACAAACCATACAAAAATGCACGGAAGTATGTTTTTTAACACAAACCTACGTTTTTTTAAACGGAACCCCGTTAGTTTTGTTAGCACATCTGAACATAAAAACAAATACGTAATCAGTGCTGTTTGTTGCATTGTAAAATGTTAATTACATCCGGAGATATTGTAACCTAAAGTTGACGCTTGAGTACCACTTGTAACACCTCCGATTTATGTATCCCGCTCGATCGGGATCTGAATAGCAGCCCAAATAAATATTAATTAATGTGACCATGTACCTAATGGGGCTGTCAATCGGATTTGACTGCTACGGAGTTGTTACATTCCATTTTGTCCTTCTCAAATGCTGTAATAATGAAATGTCTGGTGACAAGAAGAACGCCAACACAGCTTCATTAATCAAGAACCGATATTCGTCTCTAAAACACAAGAAAAAGGAGACAGCCACTGCCTTCGTCATACATAATTAATTACAGCTAATCTCAGCACAGGCCTCTTCGTTATTCATTATTGTCACACGCAAATTCAATCACTGCAATCCAACACTGCAATCCAAATGATGCCGGCGCGGTAGATGTGAAACCAAAAATATCGGCACAGAAATATCACTGATCACTCTAGTAATTATACTTCTTCATTTTCCCGTATTATTCTAACACAAAGGGGTTAAACCGCGGCGATGGCCACTCCCTTTGTCGGTAAAGCCTTGCATTACAGCAACAGGCCTCCGCACGGCTCGGCCCGCAACCTGGGAACTGACTTCAACTCACACTCGCTCTCGCAACCCGACACTATCGATTGTTTGCCCTTTCGACCTGTGCCGAGTGCAAACTTACAGTAAGGGCCTACGGACCCCTTACATCCCCACCCTCGAAAACTTCTTTGGAGCCACTGGCGTAAAAGAATCGGCAAGGGAATTAGACATTGCTACATCTGAACAAAACACATAGTGTAAATAATTAATGAAATTACAATTCACCAAATAATCCCTCGAGTCCGGTAGCGGCCTGCCTCCACAATAATATTCTACAAAAGGTTATTACATCTCATAAACATGGCATTGTCCAAATTACAATTTTTTATATCAAACAGCAATAGTCCTCTATAGTCCAATATTGAATGAAACACACAACATACAATCAAAAATTATTACTTGAACACATGACATATGAATTATTATACTACAAATTAGTTGTTACAGGTTTTTACATCCATTCTCAGGTAATCGTCGATATGAAATATGAAGTTCTAGTTACAATACATCAGAAAATACAATGCAAATAAACATTCCCCTTTTTCAAATGTCCATTTAACAACTAAATGTCCTAAATATATCTTACCCAACTACATCAAGGAGCTTGAACACTCTCATTTCAGACATTCGCCCTAATCGAGTTCCCTTTCCTCATCTGGGTTATCCCTGTTCTCGTGTGAGTAGTACATTTTTATGTTTTCCACATGTTCTTTACCATGCACTCTCTTTGTCCGTGCATATTCCAACTCCACAGTGTTAGGATGACCAATTTTTATAATCCTGTACGGTCCCTTATAATCGTGGTTGAATTTATGTATTTCAGAGTTTATTTTCTTTGATTTTGCATGAACCTTTACTAGTACCAAGTCTCCCACTCGGTAAGTTATCGGTTTCACTAGCTTGTCGTGTCTTTCCTGTCTTTTCCTAGCCTTCTCCTTCATACTTAATTCCACTAGCTCCAATTTCCTTTCCCAAGTCAATGAACTTCCTGGTGGGTAGACTAGCAACTCACGAAAAATACTGTCGGGTTCTTGATTGAGCAATACTTCACATGGTGCAAACCCTGTAGAATCATGTGGGAGGTGATTCCTGACCCGCTCAAATTCTTCCAGATATTCTTTCCACGAACCATGCTTCCTATGACAGTATGTTCGGCATAAACGGTTCAATTCCTTCATTGTTCGTCCTGCCGGGTTAGAAGCTGGCCTATACCTAGAAATGGCAATTTGTTCTATCCTGTGCTCATTTAGCATCTCTGTCCACTCCTTTGACCTAAATTGTGACCCATTATCACTCAAAATTCGCTTAGGAATACACGCCTTTTGAAAATAGTCTTTCTTAAAATGGTTAATGATGGCTCTACTAGTAGCTTTCTTTAACGGGTAAATTTTATGTACTTGGAAATCAGTTCTTCCACTACTAAGATTTGTGTGCAATTCCCTCGTGAGGCAGGAAGTGGCCCAAAGAGATCCACTGCAACTATGTCCTTAATTGCTGTTGGTACAATTGGATGCATATATCCTTTGTGCTGTACTGTAGTCGTTTTAGATTTTTGACAGGTGTCACATGTACTCAGTATCTTACGTACACGCCTTCCCATGTTGTTGAATGCACAATCTAACTTCAACTTTTCCAGACACTTCCTCAGTCCATAATGCGCATTACTATAGTGCGTATACCAAATTAATTTTTCTACCGCATGCTCAGGCACACAGAGTTTCCAGTTCTCCTCACTCTCCTTGTTCCTTTTGTAAAGTACCCCATTATGAATATAATAAAATCGCGAATTCTTTCCTCTCCTGCACACCTGTATTTGTTTTTAATTGTCTTTAATTTCTCGTCCTCGTTTTGTTCCCTGCGCACATTCTTTAGGAATTTCCTTATGAATTCTTCATACTGTACTCCCTTCATCAGGTTAATTCTAACTCCTTCTCCTTCTGGCCTGTCCACCAACATTCCTCTCGAGTCAGCTGGTAATCTTGACAAAGCATCAGGTATTATATGTGTTGCTCCTGGTTCATAAATTATCTCGAAGTCATAGTCCTGTAATGCCAGGGCCCATCGCGTTAGTCTGCTATGCCTCAACTTGCTTGTAGTCAGAAATGTAAGGGCCTTATGGTCAGTCACTACTTTCACATGCCTCCCGGCCAAATAATACCGGAAACGCTTAAACCCCCACACAATTGCCAATGCCTCCCTTTCAGTAATCGAATATTTCCTCTCTCAAGCATTTAAACTTCTGCTACTGAACGCTATTGTTCTTACACTCTCACCATTTCTGCTCCTTTCCATTTGGTACAAATGTATTCCTAGTCCACAGTCAGAGCTGTCTGCTCCTAAATAAAAATCCTTGGAAAAATCCGGGTGGCACAATATGTCTGCACTATATAGTGCTTCCTTGAGATTCTCAAACTCGGTTTGGCACTCTGCACTCCAATGCCACGGCATCCTCGCCTTGGTCAATTCTCTCATACTCGGGGCATTAAGTACAGATCCTTTGACAAATTTTCTATAAAACTCACAAACCCCAAAGAATGCTCGCAACTGCTTCTTACTATGGGGGGTCGGAAAATTTCTAATAGCCTCCATTTTACTAGGATCAGGATAGATACCCTCCTCTGATATTATATGGCCCAGGAATTTTATCTTTGATTTGCCAAATTCCGACTTGTCCAGGTTTACAGTTACCCCTGCGGTTTCAAAAGCTGCCAAGATTGCATCCAATCTATTCAAATGTTCTTCCCATGATTCGCTTGCTATCAAGAGGTCATCCACGTAGACGGTGACCTTTCTAAGTAACTCCTCGCCTAGTATCTTATCCATCGCTCTTATGAATTCAGATACTGACACATTAAGCCCAAATGGCAACACTCTAAATTGATAGCACCTCCCTCCATAAGTAAATGCTGTATACTGGCGGGACTCTGTGGCCAATGGTATTTGCCAGTAACCAGCAGTTAAGTCGATACTACTAAGCACCTTTGCTCCTCGGAATTTTTGAATCAGTTCTTCTATAGTCTCAGGTTTGTGCCGCTCCGGCTCGATGATTTTGTTCACTGTTCGTGCATCCAAGACTACCCTCACCTTCTTATCAACAACAAATAGGGGGTTGTTATATTGACTGTTGGCCCTTTCTATAACACCAAGGTCCATCATCCTCTGTATCTCTTCATCTACTGCTCTTTGTTTCGCCTTGGGAATGGAATACTGTTTTATATTGAACGGTTTATGGTTCTTTATCTTTAGCTTACACTCCAGCCCTTTCATGATACCTGGCCGTTGAGAAAATACCTTACAACGCCTGTATAATATGGTGGCTAATTTCCTCTTAGCCCCCTCATCTAGGTGTGTCATGTCCTCCAACTTTTTACTGATCTTATCCTCTTTATGTCTATCCTCTTGTGCTAATCCCTCAAGGTATATCAACACTTCTTCTTCTAGTTCCTCTTCCCCGTATCCCATGGTGGGTTCCTCTTCATGACACAAACTTATCCTTCTGAATTCCTCCTCTTCTTCGATTGCACTCCCCTCAGCAAACTTTAATCTCTTCTCTTCTCCCTTTCTTCCTTTGACCTTGATAGTACCTTCATCAAAACTCACTACTGCATCAACTTCATTCAACCAATCTATGCCTAAAATAATTGATGTGTTCAATCTGGCCACCACCAAAAATGTTGCTTCGTATTCTTCTCTCTCTATCTCGAAGGTAATTAAAACTTGTTCTTTAATAGGTTTACTCCTTGCACCCAACGCATTCACAATTCTCACTCCACTCACCGGGAAACTAGGCAAGCTAATATTTGGTTTTAGTACCTGTTCATATAACCTCTTGGATACTGCACATACTTCACTCCCTGTATCGACTAATGCCTCGATATTCAGTCCACATAGCTTGATCCTTATCATGGGTAGTATGGGTTCTTTGGGAATCCTACTTCTTTCTTCCAGTAGATCTTCTCTCAGATCTCCATCATTGTCATGTCTTAGTAGGTTTACTCTGGTCCTTGTAGTTCTCACTCCTGACCGGACCTCATCTGGAGTGTCATTCAGTTTTCCGGTCTCTCCGCCTCTTCTATATGCACTGTGTCATTCATTCGCCTATCCCATCCTCTCTCATGATCTCTTGGTTCTTCACTCCTTCTCCAATCATTTCTCCATTGCCGTTCACCACCATGGTTCCTATACCTATGGCCACCACCTCTTCCTCTATAATTAGACGAATTACCAAAATGATTCCTTGGGTCATTATTTCCCCCTCGGTTTTGATCATTAGCTTGATTGTGTTCCTGTGATCGAACAGATTCCAACTGTTCCAGTATTTCCATCAAGGCCTCCCTATCTTTAATTAGGCTCCTGGATACAGTTTCTTGCATTCTCCGGCTCATTCTTCTTTTTATTGCTGATATCATTATGTCATCACTCAGGGGTTGTTCCAAGGTCTCGTTCAATTCCCACAAATGTTCGGCAAACTCTCTCAACGTTCCTCTCCATGTACTAAGTGACTTGCGGTGGAGTAGGTCCTCAATTGCTGCACACTGATGACTTTTGGACCAGTATTTCTTCAAGAATTCCTCTTCAAACTGATCATAACTAGTAGTCCCTTCCTTCTTCCTGACTCCCCAAGTGAAGGCCTCACCTTCCACTCTATCTATTGCAAATTGAATCTTGTCTGAGTCTTTAAGATGTGCTGGGAAAACTCCTTTTAACCATTTCATAAATATCATTGGGTGCAACCCTCCTTTCGGTCTAAATTTCTGCCCTGTATTATTTTGGACATACCGATTATCACTGGTCATCAAGGTAACGACTCTACCTTCCCCAATGGTTAAAGTGGCATTGCTAATTCGTTTATCAATTTCTTCTGTCTTGCTCTCCAATTGTTGCACTCCCTGTTGTAATTGCCTGACCTCCATTGCAACCCTCTTGTTATCCTCTTCTCATTGCACGGCTATAGCATTTCTCAGATTGACAGCCAGTCGGTTTTGCCTATCTCCTATCCCCTTAACCGCATCATTGCATTGTTTCTGCATCTGCGTCACCTCGGCAATTCGATGATTGCAATTTGTTTCCACTTCGTTGATTCTTTCTCCCAATTTGGCTTTCGTTTCTTCAATATCATCTTCTATCTTTTTTGTTAACTTTCCTTCCATCTTCTTCACGTCTCCCTGGACTTGGTCTATATTCTTCTGTAGCTTACTCTCTCTCTCGTTGATGTCCATCTTCAGTTGTTCTTCTAATTCCTGTATTTCCTTCTTCAGATTATATTCTATCTTCCTTTCCAATGCTTTGAGCTCTTGTGTTAGAGTTTCCTTAAATGACCTTTCTAAGCTTTCTCTAGTTTCTTGTAAACCTTTCTCTAATGATGCGTTATTTTCTTGTAAACCCTTTAGTGATTCTCTTGTTTCTTGTAAACCCTTCTCTAATGATGCGTTATTTTCCTGTAAACCTTTCTTTAATGATTCTCGTAAATCTTCCTTTAGTGATGCGTTATTTTCCTTTATCAAGTTTACCAACATTGACCACTTATCTGCATCTTCTGAAATTGACTTATCTCTCGTCGTTTGTCCTGGTGTCTCGGGATAACTAGTTGAATGTGCTGATGGGCTATCTAACGATAATCCATAATCACTGATTCCCGAATCATCTCTGTCTTCCTGTCCTATCCCTTTCCTTTCAACTACTGCCTCACAAACCTGCTTATCTTCAGTAGACATGTTTGGTTTATTTTTAATGCACAGGCAAGTAACACAGAATAACCTCTAGTAACCCAAAACACTCCTAATTACCATGAAACTAATCAAACAGTACCTGCAGTGTCTTCAGTTAATCCCAAATTGATACCATATGCATGAGTACCGAACATAACAACCCTCAAAACCTAATAATTTCAAATAACGATTTCCACATACACAGTTTATGTAAAATGTTCTAAATAAGATAAATCACACCACTCATTAAATCTATAAATGTAAAATCCCCAAAAACAATAAGCATATTTGTATAATCACCATTTAGACTGCACAGTATGCATAAATAAGTATGCTATATTTCAGAGTATGTTTCGCAAACTTTTCGGAAATTACTGTAATTGGGCACTTTTCCTAATGCAAAACTCAGTTTACAAATGTTTATTTACCGCGAAGACTGCACACTGCAATTAAATGTTACGTCAACCAGTCGTCTTCACTCACCAACTGATATTACCACGAGTCACGATGTTTTGACGTTTGAAGTGGGCGTGGCGCTGTACTGCCGCCGGAGCTGCGTGAAGTCGCGCTGAAGATCTGTGGCGAGTCGTCGTAGTTCTCCGTCGTCCGCTCCGTGGCGCTGCAGACGGGCGTAGTTTGTAGTTCGGCCGCTAGATGCCGGGTCGGCGCTCGGTGTCTCGAAGTCGCGCTGAAGACCGTCGGTGTAGTGCGTCTGTGCTTGAACTATTCCTTGCACAGGTAGTTGGGATGACGTGTGAAATCACCTCGCAGATCGAAGCTCTTTGGCGCAACTGCTACACGGGTCTGCGTGACGTCACTCAACAATTGCGTCGCCACAATACATTGTCGTCCGCATAATAGTTTATGGGTCCACAAGAAACTGTCCGATTTTCACTATTCAAAGAGCAATTTCAGTCAAAATATTACCACTAAACACTTCTTTAAATCTCTCGTGACGAATTCTTGGCTCGTTTTGCTATTTTAATGTTCACATGTGTCTTTCTTTAGTGTTCACTTTTCACAGTTTTTCGCGCGGATTTACGCATTTGCACATTATAACACAGTTTATTGACACTATTATTCTTATCTCATATGGCAAGGAAAAAGTTTAGTCACAATCGTAAGATGCTATTACTTCGTATTGTTCAAAATGCACTGTTTCTTGTCGCGATTTCAAAGTTTATGCTCTGTCTCGATCCAAAATTGAAAAATATTTTCTCGCTTTAAGCAAGGTAAAATTACCTATTGTTCTTTACGATTCGTCCGAAAATTGCACTTGTCCTTTCACTGTAAGCCTCCGATTTATGTATCCCGCTCGATCGGGATCTGAATAGCAGCCCAAATAAATATTAATTAATGTGATCATGTACCTAATGGGGCTGTCAATCGGATTTGACTGCTACGGAGTTGTTACATTCCATTTTGTCCTTCTCAAATGCTGTAATAATGAAATGTCTGGTGACAAGAAGAACGCCAACACAGCTTCATTAATCAAGAACCTATATTCGTCTCTAAAACTCAAGAAAAAGGAGACAGCCACTGCCTTCGTCATACATAATTAATTACGGCTAATCTCAGCACAGGCCTCTTCGTTATTCATTATTGTCACACGCAAATTCAATCACTGCAATCCAACACTGCAACACTGCAATCCAAATGATGCCGGCGCGGTAGACGCGAAACTAAAAATATCGGCACAGAAATATCACTGATCACTCTAGTAATTATACTTCTTCACTTTCCCGTATTATTCTAACACAAAGGGGTTAAACCGCGGCGATGGCCACTCCCTCTGTCGGTAAAGCCTTGCATTACAGCAACAGGCCTCCGCACGGCTCGGCCCGCAACCTGGGAACTGACTTCAACTCACACTCGCTCTCGCAACCCGACACTATCGATTGTTTGCCCTTTCGACCTGTGCCGAGTGCAAACTTACAGTAAGGGCCTACGGACTCCTTACACACTCCTCCGCTGTTCGATCGTGTGTATCGGAGAGCACTGGAACATACATTGCGTTTCTACAGAATGATCTGCCAACGTTGCTCGAAAATGTCCCACTGGAAACGCGTCGACGTATGTGGTATCAGCATGATGGTGCACCTGCACATTCCGCAATTAACACTAGGCTGACCCTTGACAGGATGTTCGACGGGCGTTTCATAGGACGTGGAGGACGCATAAATTGGCCAGCCCGTTCTCCTGATCTTACACCTCTGGACTTCTTCCTGTGTCGTACGTTAAAGGAGAATGTGTACCGTGATGTGCCTACAACCCCAGAGGATATGAAACAACGTATTGTGGCAGCCTGCGGCGACATTACACCAGATTTACTGCGGCGTGTACGACATTCATTACGCCAGAGATTGCAATTGTGTGCAGCAAATGATTGCCACCACATTGAACTTCTATTAGCCTGACATGTCGGGACACATTCTATTCCACTCCGTAATTGAAAACGGAAACCACGTGTGTACGTGTACCTCACCCCTCATTGTAATGTACTTGTGCGTCAGTGAAAAAAACCAATAAAAAGGTGTTAGCATGTGGACGTAATGTGCTGTTCCAGTCTCTTCTGCACCTAAGGTCCATCACCGTTCCCTTTGGATCCCTACGTAATTCGGTGCTCTCCGATACACACGATCGAACAGCGGAGGAGTGGTACTCAAGCGTCAACTTTAGGTTACAATATCTCCGGATGTAATTAACATTTTACAACGCAACAAACGGCACATATTACGTATTTGTTTATATGTTCAGATGCGCTAACAAAACTAACGTGGTTCCATTTAAAAGAAACGTAGGTTTGTGTTAAAAAACATACTTCTGTGCATTTTTGTATGGTTTGTATTAAACAATTATACTAGCCCCTCTCCTCACGTTCCGTCTGTGGAATCGGTTCGTCAGTATTTGATGTGGTTTACGAAATATATCCAGCGGTAACGTTAGGTGACTCACCCTGTATATACACTGATCAGCCAGAACATTATGACCATCGACCTATTATCGATATAGACCCGACCAGGCGATAGCTGCATTACCTAGCGAGGAATGACTGCTAGTCAGACACATGCACGGTGCATGCAGTATCAGTGAGCTTGCTGCCCATGTGTAGAACGTGAAAAACGTGTGTTGTGTCTGAGTTAGATTGAGGGCAGACTGTGATGGCCCAGAGGCTCGGCAGGAGCATTTTGGAAACTTCATGACTTATTGGGTGTTTGAGGAGTGCTGTGATGAGTGTCATCAACACGTGGCAAAACCAAGTTGTAAGCACATCCGGACGTCATGAGGTTGGGCGATCACCCCTCATTACAGATGTCAGACGTCATAGGTTGGGCAGACTGATTGAACAGGACAGGTGGTGATATGGCAGAAGTAACTTTTGACCTTAATGCTGGGTAGAGCACAAGTGGGTATGATCACACAGTGTACTGAACACTCCTAACAACGGGCCTCCGCAGCCGATGAACCATGCATGTGCCGACGTCAACACTAGGACATTGTCAACTAAAACTGAAGTGGGCACGTGACCATTTGCACTGGACCTCGGCGCAGTGGGAGAGCTTTTCATGGTCTGGTGAGTCCCAATACCTTATTCATCATGCCGATGGGAGTGCACGAATCCGTCGTCTTCAAGGGAAAAAATTATTAAATTTGCAAGTGATCTGAAGGCACACAGGGTGTGGAATGTAGCAGATAAAGCTGCCATTTCTTGCTATAGCAACAACTCTAATCTGGTTTTGCAGTGAGTCGAAATGAGCTTAGATAACTAATAAAAATGCGACATTCCATCCGACTCTGTGAAGGAGATCACCAATCACAGGGATTGGCGAGTAGTGATATGTCACTCTCTCGCAGTCTGTAACCGAATTTTTCGCAATGGGTGAAAGATCTGGAGAACGTGCTGGTCAGCGCCACAGTCGTACTAACTACGTATCGAGTAAGGTCAGGACAGCATGGGCAACACATCATTTTGTTGGAAGACAGCGTCACGGATAACCCGTAGATATGCACAGCCACAGGACTCAACACGTCAGAAATGTAGTGCACGCTACCTAAATTACCGACTATGCGAACCAGAGATGATGGTATTGTGTATCCAATGGCATCCTATACCATCACACAAGGTATTAGTCCAATATGACGATGACGGATGCAATCTAGCGACATGCATTCTCCTCGTAGCATCCCGTCGTAATACTGTTCACAGATCATAGACCCGTTCGAAAATAATACGGATTGCCCCTCCTGTTTCCTGTATTGTCTTGAGCGTACGACTGTTGGCGCTCCTCTCTCTGCCTCCATGTCGAGGGAAGCTGCAACGATAGCCGCCGTGCTGACAGTCCCTGGTACTCATAACGTAATAGTACTATCTGTGTGGATACTGGTCGTGGTGTAAACGAGTTCATTTCCTGATTCAAAGTGCATCTCATGGGTGCTCCTTATAAAAATAAATATTGATTCCGCAAAGGAAGATCCCACGCAATTACACCCCCTCTGTCCGTCCGTGAGATCCAGAGAGCCGTAGGTACTGGCGTTCAGGCCGATGTCGTGTTCCTCGACTTCAGGAACGCATCTGAAGAGCAACAAGCAGATTCCATATTTCTAGATTTCCAAAAAGCGTTTGACATGATACCCCACAGCAGTCTCTTAACGAAGGTACGAGCATGTGGGATGGATCCTAGATACATGAGTGGCTCGTTCTTAAAAAATAGAACCCATTATGTTGTCCTCGACAACGAGTGGTCATCAGAGACAAGGGTGGCGTCGGAAGTACCCCAGGGAAGTGTGATATATACATACATCATCTGGCAGGCATGGTGCGAAGCAGACTGCGGTTGATTGCTGATGACTCCGTGGTGCGCGGGAAGGTGTCGAAGATCAGTGACTGTGGGGTGATATGAGATGACTTAGACATAATTTCTAGTTGGTGTGATGAATGGCAGCTAGCTCTAAATGTAGAAAAATATAAATAACGCGGATGAGTAGGAAAAACAAACACGTAATGTTCGGATACAGAATTACTAATGTTCTACTTGACACAGTCGTGTTGTTTAAATCTCTGGGCATTACGTTGCAAAAAGACATAAAATGGAACGAGCATGTGAAGATTGTAGTACGGAACGCGAATTGTCGACTTCGGTTTATCGCTGGTATTTTTGGAAAGTGTGGTTCATCTGTGAGGGAGACTGCATACGGGACGCTATTCTTGAGTGCCCCTACAGTGTTTGGGATCCTTACCACGTCAAATTAAAGGAAGACATCGAAACAATTCAGACGCGGGGTGCTAGATTTGTTACCGGTAGGTTCGAACAATACGCAAATGTTACAGAGATACTTTGGGAACTCAAATGCGAATTCCTGCAGAGAAGGCAACGTTCTTTTCCAGGAACATTGTAAAGAAAATGTAGAAACCGGCATTTGAAGCTGACTGAAGGATGATCCTTCTGCTGCCAGCATACATTTCGCGGAAGGACTCATGTGAAGCCATGTAGATAGTCGTTTTTCCCTCGCCGTATCTGCGTGGAACAGGGAAGGATACCCTCCGCTGCGCAACTTACGGTGGCTTGTGGAGTATGTATGTAGAAGCACACTACTGGCCATTAAAATTGCTACACCAAGAAGAAATGCAGATGATAAACGGATATTCATTGGACAAATATATTATACTAGAACTGACATGTGATTACATTTTCACGCAATTTGGGTGCATAGATCCTGAGAAATCAGTACCTAGAACAACCACCTCTGGCCGTAATAACGGCCTTGATACGCCTGGGCATTGAGTCAAACAGAGCTTGGATGGCGTGTACAGGTACAGCTGCCCATGAAGCTTCAACACGATGCCACAGTTTATCAAATGTAGTGACGGGCGTATTCTGACGAGCCAGTTGCTCAGCCACCATTGACCAGACGTTTTCAATTGGTGAGAGATCTGGAGAATGTGCTGGCCAGGACAGCAGTCGGACATTTTCTGTATCCAGAAAGGCCAGTACAGGACTTGCAACATGCGGTCGTGCATTATCCTGCTGAAATGTAGGGTTTCGCAGGGATCGAATGAAGGGTGGAGCCACGGGTCGTAACACAGCTGAAATGTAACGTCCACTGTTCAAAGTGCCGTCAGTGCGAACAAGAGGTGACCGAGACGTGTAACCAATGGCACCCCATAACACACGCCGGGTGATACGCCAGTATGGCGATGACGAATACACGCTTCCAACGTGCGTTCACTGCGATGTCGCCAAACATGGATGCGAACATCATGATTCCGTAAACAGAACCTGGATTCATCCGAAAAAATGACGTTTTGCCATCCGTGCACACAGGTTCGTCGTTGAGTACACCATCGCAGGCGCTTCTATCTGTGATGCAGCGTCAAGGGTAACGGCAGCCATGGTCTCCGAGCTGATAGTCCATGCTGCTGCAAACGTCGTCGAACTGCTTTTGCAGATGGTTGTTGTCTTGCAAGCGTTCCCATCTGTTGACTCAGGGAACGAGACGTGGCTGCACGATCCGTTACAGCCATGCAGATAAGATGCCTGTCATCTCGACTGCAAGTGATACGAGACCGTTGGGATCCTGCACGGCGTTCCGTATTACCCTCCTGAACCCACCGATTCCATATTCTGCTAACAGTCATTGGATCTCGAACAACGCGAGCAGCAATGTCGCGATACGATAAACCGCAATCGCGATAGGCTACAATCCGCCGTTTATCAAAGTCGGAAACGTGATGGTACGCATTTCTCCTCCTTACACGAGGCATCACAACAACGTTTTACCAAGCAACGCCGGTCAAGTGTTGTTTGTGTATGAGAAATCGGTTGGAAGCTTTCTTCATGTCAGCGCGTTGTAGGTGTCGCTACCAGCGCCAACCTTGTGTGAATGCTCTGAAAAGCTAATCATTTGCATAGCATCTTCTTCCTGTCGGTTAAATTTCGCGTCTGTAGCACGTCATCTTCGTGGTGTAGCAATTTTAATGGCCAGTGGTGTGGATTTCATATAGTTTCGCAGTGTCGCTCAGTGAAAAAATTATAAGCTTATCGAGTTTCAGACCAAATTTGAGACTGGATTCAAGACTTCCGCCAACACGTCTATTTTACTGAAAAACTCGACAAATATAAAGGTAATTTGAGGTGTATCAGAAGGAAGTGTCATAGGACAGTTACTGTTTACAGTATATATTAATGAACTAATGGATAAAGGTTGTTTGTAGACGATGCAGTCCTCTGTAAGAGGGTAGCAACGCCAGAAAACTGCAGCGAATCTTAGGAACAGCTCCAGAGAATTCATCGATGGTGCATGGACGGGCTGTTAATCCTGCAGCTAAATAAATGAACGCATTGCACACACGTAGGATAACAAATCCACTTCTGTACAATTACACTTTTCTTCTTTTTGTATGTTCCTATGTCCCGCGTAGGCGCACGGTCGGCATGGTTAGTAACGGATTTGCTATGGTTAATTCAAGGGGTGGTCGAATGCCGTTCCTGTCACCACCACGTTACCCCCAGGAAGCAAGACGTGTACCCCAGCTGTTTCCGTGTAGTGCAGGGCCGGCCAGAAATTCTGCACGCGTGCGGTGCTCCTGCACATGTGCAACTTCCGGGTCACAGCGTGCACGCCGCAGCCGTCAGTGTTCATATAGTGCATGTTTATACCCACAGATGTAGCTTTATCCACTTGCTGGGATACTCTGTACGGGCGCATTCTAGTGCTCTTTCCACAGCTTGCAAGCCAACCATGGGAAGGTATTTCGCGTATTAAACATTTAAAATCCTGTCACAGTCTACTCATTGAGACGTCTACTTTTATGTTAACAGTTTAACCCAGTAAGACAAGTAATACAGTTAACAACCGTGGGTTTTTATTAAGGCAGCTTGACTGACGGCACGTAAATACGAGTAATGTTTTTGATCTAGTATTTAAGAAAGAGAGCACTTAGCGACTTCCAACGAACCTTATTCATGATTTCAAATAACTTTAAACTAATGCAAGGTTTCTTAAAACTAATTCTCGGTGCCCTCAGTTACACCCATATAATTTGTCTCACTGACCTCTGAACAGAATGACAACCGCAGACCTCTCGACGATCACCTGTTATTTCAATACCATTATTGCTACATCTTTCATCAGCTCCGTCTGAAATCTGCATAATAACCGACAATTAGATGAATGTTACGTTTTATCGACTTCAGCTGAGCGTAGCCCTTCACACATTAAAAAAAAAACCCTAAATGTAAGTATACATTGGAACAATCGGTTTAATGACCAAGTTTCCTGATAATAATGTAACATGGAGCAGAATGAGGCACTAATGCACAGTTAGTAAACAATAATTTTTAATTATGAAAGGAATAAATCCAAACACTTTCATCACTGGTCATGAGAAATGACAATCGAGTTGACGTGTGTCATCCATTTTCTTAAGGACATTTAAATTTTCTTGCCGTTCTTCACTCTTGAGTACACTACACTCGTCTTTGTGATATATATTGTAGTGTCTTTCAATTGAAAACTTACGCTGGCCGCATATTATTCGGCGGCATAGCAAACACTGTGAGTTTTCACCAACGGCCACCAAAAAAAATTGCAGTTCCCAGTCATTTTTAAACGACTGAGAACATAGATCTCCCGTCCTTTGCTTTTTACCGTATCTGCCATTTCTCAGTACTTCTCTGTTAAGGGTACGGTTGCCAGGGGTAAACGACACTGGGTATGTTGCACTCTTGCTTGTACCACATAAACAGGGAAGTGGAGCCGCCGCCGCTCATTCAGGACACATGTCTAATAACAGATGTCGCTGTCGCTCGCTGTCGCACACGTGCAGCACTTCCGCACCTCTGCACACTGTGCAGCGTTTGGCCGGCCCTGGTGTAGTGTTACACATGTGAAAGCGAGCGAAAGCTTCTAAATATTTGCCATTCGTATAACTGAGGCGTGGCTTCGGTGACAGTGCGGTACTCACCTAGTCAGATGTGGGAAACCACCTAAAAGCCGCATCCTCGCTTGGCTCACCGATCCTCGTCGTTAATCCACTGGGCGGATTCCATCCGGGGTCGACGCAGTGCCCGTCCCGGAAGCGGCGCTGTAACAAGCAAGGCTACCCGGGCGGGTTACTGTACAATTACACTGTTGATGACAAATCGCTGTATACAGTAACTACCGTAGAATACCTAGGTGTAAGCATACTGAGCATCCTAAAGTGGAATGATCACATAAAACAAATACAGTGTAAGACAAAAAAGAAGAAAAGAAAAGACGCACCACGAAGGAATGATCAGAATGGGACGGAAATCGGTATATATGATGTAAATGTACTGACAAACAAATGATTACAATTTCGGAAAAATCGAACGATTTATTCAAGAGAAAGAGATTTACAAATTGAGGAGGTCAACAGCGCGTTCGTCCACCTCTGGCCATTATGCAAGCAGTTATTCGTCTTGGCACTGATTGATGTCGTCTTGAGGGATATCCTGTCAAATTCTGCCCCGAGATGGTTGAAGAGCCCTATTCATAATGCACCAAACGTTCTCAATGGAGGAGAAATACAGCGATCCTGCTGGCCAAGGTATGGTTTGATATGCGTAAAGACGAGCAATATAAATTCTCGCCATGTGCAGGCGGACGTTATCTTGCTGGAATGTAACCCTAGGATGGCACGCCGTGAAAGGCAACAAAACGAGGTGTAGAATATGGTCTACGTGCGGCTTTACTGTAAGGCAGCCGCGGATGACAACCAAAGAGCTCCTGCTTGTCGAGTCATTTGGCGGGCAACAGTCAACTTGGTATGCCACCTACATCCGCAGTGTCTCCAGACAAGTCCTCGCTAGTCGTTTGGACTCAATTCGAAGTCGAACTCATTGCCGAAGACAATTCTATTTCACTCAATGGGATTCCATGCCGAAGACGTATCTGGAGGCGCCCTGGATAAAGATGTGACACCAGTCTGTCTGTCGCCACCAAACGGCCCGACAACCTGGGGTAAATGGAAATGTTGTGTGGTTAGGACCGACCGTCGGGTAGACCGTTCGCCTGGTGCAGGTCTTTCGAGTTGCCGCCACTTCGGTGACCTGCGCGTCGATGGAGGTGAAATGACGATGATTAGGACAACAAAACACCCAGTCCCTGAGCGGAGAAAATCTCCGACTCAGCCGGAAATCGAACCCGGGCCCTTAGGACCACTCACCTACCGGGGGCGGACACAACCAGGGGTGATAGTCTGAGGTATCGTTTCATTTCATAGCAGGACACTTCTAGTTGTCATCCGCGGCGCCCTTGGAACACAGCAGTACGTCAACCATGTTCTACGCCCCGTTTTGTTGCCCTTCATGTCAAGCCATCCTGGGCTTACGTGTCAGCAAAACAATGCCCTTCTGCACACAGCGAGAGTTTCTGCTACTTGTCTTCTTGCTTGCCAAGCCCTACCTTACACACCAAGGTCGCCGGATCTCTCCACAATTAAGAACGGTTGGAGCATTATGGAGATGGCCTGCAAACGTCTCAGGATATGCCTGGTTTGATGCGGCCCACCACGAATTTCTCTCGTATGTCATCCTCTTCAACCCACAGCAGTACTTGCAATCTATGTCGTCAATTATTTATTGGTTGTAGCCCAATCTCTGTCTTCCTCTACAGTTTTTGCCCTCTACAGATCCTTCTAATATCATGGAAGTCATTCAATGATGTCTTAACAGATGTCCTATCATCCTGTCCCTTCCCCTTGTCTGTGTTTGCCACATATTCCTTTTCTCTCCGATTCTGTACAAAACCTCCTCATTCCTTATCTTACCAGCCCACCTAATTTTCAGCATTCGTCTGTGGCACTATATCTCAAATTCTGCGATTCTTCTTTGTCCGTTTCTTGGCCCCCTGCTGTACACTCTATGTACGTCTGACATGCCAAAAACTTCCAGAGTCTAGCCTGCGCATTTTGCAGACGACACAGCAAGACGCCGTCTGCAAGAGTCATGCGATAACCTTCGTATTGGGCGACCACAAGGCGACTCAAGATGAATGCAGCTAAAGGCCAAGCCCTGGTCATTACCAGGAATAAACTTCCTGCAGATTTGGTACCCCTTCGTATCATTGGAAACCTCATCTCATGGTCACGAACCGAGAAATACCTCGGTGTGGCCCTAGATCGGCACGTGACCTGGGGATATGACGACCGCGAAGTAAGAGGGAAAACAATGGGTCGCCTACGATCGCTTTACCGAATGTTAAAACCAACAGCGTTGCTATCAACTCAGTGCGGATTAACGCTATATCTGGCAAGTATTAGACCCGTTATAGAGTACGCTTCTGTGGTATGGGGCAATGCTACCAACATCCATATTAAAAACTATGAAAAGTGCAGGACCAAGCTCTCCGCCTTGCTCTGTACCTACACAGACGCTTCGCCACTAGGAGAGTTTCACGAGCATGTTGACGTTCCACTGTTCAAGGACTGCATCAAACAGATCGCTCGCCAATTCTGTGAAGAGGTGGAGCGGTCTGAAAACCCATTAATGGCTAATCAGGCATCCAGATACATTGGCACCCGACCACAAGGTCCCTGGACCTATTGCGTGAAAAAGCCCCCTATATGAGAACTAATGCCACAAGACGAAAATGACACCTTGAGCAGACATACCAAAAAGAGAAGAATTTAAAAAAACGAATAGAGCAGTTAAGTAGGCAAGGCACTACAGGTGCGAGAACTAAAAAAGAAAAAAAAAGAAAGGAGATCCAGAGATCTCCCAAAATCAAAGTGAGTGAAGTAAGTGAGGCAGCCCCCACCTGCGCATGCACACCAACATTGATATTGTTTGGACGCTGGCTGATATCCGGATTCTTAACACTTACCCGAGTTTCATTTTCGCGAGGGGCAATACGAATCGCCGGGGGAGCACTGGAATTGTCAGACTTTCCCACGGCATTTGAAAATGTCTTACTCCAGTACGGTACCTTACTAGATACATAAGACTTATTTTTCTCCCCACCTCGCCTACATTACTGGCCATTAAAATTGCTACACTAAGAAGAAATGCAGATGATAAACAGGTATTCATTGGACAAATATATTGTACTAGAACTGACATGTGATTACATTTTCACGCAATTTGGGCGCGTAGATCCTGAGAAATCAGTACCCAGAACAACTACCTCTGGCCGTAATAACGGCCTTGATACGCCTGGGCATTGAGTCAAACAGAGCTTGGATGGCGTGTACAGGTACAGTTGCCCATGCGGCTTCAACACGATACCATATTTCATCAAGAGTAGTGACTGGCGTATTGTGACGAGCCAGTTGCTCGGCCACCTTTGACCAGACGTTTTCAGTTGGTGAGAGATCTGGAGAATGTGCTGGCCAGGGCAGCAGTCGAACATTTTCTGTATCCAGAAAGGTTCATACAGGACCTGCAACATGCGGTCGTGCATTATCCTGCTGAAATGTAGGGTTTTGCTGGGATCAAATGAAGGGTAGAGCCACGGGTCGTAACACAGCTGAAATGTAACGTCCAATGTTCAAAGTGCCGTCAATGCGAACAAGAGGTGACCGAGACGTATAACCAACGGCACACCATACCATCACACCGGGTGATACACCAGTATGGCGATGATTAATACACGCTTCCAATGTGCGTTCACCGCGATGTCGGATGCGACCATCATGAAGCTGTAAACAGAACCTGGATTCATCAGAAAAAATGACATTTTGCCATTCGTGCACCCAGGTTCGTCGATGAGTACACCATCGCAGGCGCTCCTGTCTGTGATGCAGCGTCAAGGGTAACCGCAGCCATGGTCTCCGAGCTGATAGCCCATGCTCCTGCAAAGGTCGTAGAACTGTTCGTGCAGATGGTTATTGTCTTGCAAACGTCCCCATCTGTTGACTCAGGGATCGAGACGTGGCTGCACGATCAGTTACAGCCATGAGGGTAAGATACCTGTCATCTCGACTGGTAATGATACGAGGCCGTTGGGATCCTGCACGGCGTCCCGCATTACCCTCCTGAACCCACCGATTCCATATTCTGCTAACAGTCATTGGATCTCGACCAACGCGAGCAGCAATGTCGCGATACGACAAACGGCAATCGCGATAGGCTACAATCCGACCTTTATCAAAGTCGGAAACGTGATGGTACGCATTTATCCTCCTTACACGAAGCGTCACAACAACTTTCCTCATGTCAGCAAGTTGTAGGTGTCGCCACCGGCGCCAACGTTGTGTGAATGCTCTGAAACGCTAATCATTTGCGTATCTCAGCATCTTCTTCCTGTCGGTTAAATTTCGCATCTGTAGCAGGTCATCGTCGTGGTGTAGCAATTTTAATGGCCAGTAGTGTAAATGCAGCGCAACCACGCTAACATGCTACATGCTGTTCCGGACAACTGCAGCATTTCGATGTGTCAGTCTGTGGTAAGGGACATTCACCACTTGCCTGGTTTCCGCACATTTAACGCAGCGGCGAGGGGTCGAGATCCTGGCAGTTAAAGCACTGTGCCCTCCTGCGCTTCCCTCTCAGTTTCTCTACTTCTACTTTTATATTCGCATCGAACTCTACTTGGAATATTTTCCTGTTCGCGATGTCCTGAAGCACTGCGTAGAACAGAGGCTCTTCTTTGTGGGTCTTAGGAGACTTCATTTTACTGACGCAACGTGCGTCGACCCTCGAAAACTCTGTTCTTCACGTAAGTGATCTGTTTTCATATTGAAAGACAGCTTCCGAAACACTGCCTTAAAAATATTCAGATGTGTGTGAAATCTTATGGGACTTAACTGCTAAGGTCATCAGTCCCTACGCTTACACACTACTTAACCGAAATTATCCTAAGGACAAACACACACACCCATGCCCGAGGGAGGACTCGAACCTCCGTCGGGACCAGCCGCACAGTCCATGACTGCAGCGCCTAGACCGCTCGGCACACTGCCTTAATCAGTTACATTGGCCCTGCGGTGTACGTAAAACTATGTACTTCTTTTTCCCTGACTGTTTTCATCATTGTTTCGTAATCATCTTTGGAGTGCGTTGTAACTTTACACATGTCGCGTTCGGCAAGACGAACGGTACAATTATTCTGCATGACCGATTTGATTTTAAATTGAAGGGACTTGTCATCCCCTTTCTAGTTGACAGCTGCCGGTGGTGGAAATGGTAATCTTTTCCCTTACTCAAATGGCAGGGTTCGTCCATGTCAGTACATACATACATTAATACTTGTTCCATAGATCATCAATACGACACTTCGTAATTATGTAGAACATGTCACTTTAATATAAGTTTTCTCTACACAAAATATATTTTTTTTAAAAGAAAGCTTCAGTGGCGTTCACTCTACAGTAACGGTTGTCTGTTTCCACTTGTTGCGCTAATAGTAACTGCCCTCGCGGTGTGTTTGGGGTTTGGCCTGACATAACCATCTTCATCAGGCATTTCCCGCGTTTGTTGTGCTCTAGTGCCTTTCTAGGACGCTTCACTACGAGTTACTGCTCGCGGCCTCACTGCAGCAGAACTTTTGGTGAGTTTGGAAACCTCGCTCACGTCGAAAAGGCACTTCCGTGAATTTGTTTCGGTTTCCATATCTACATCCGATGGCCTGGTAGCGGGAATGATGGTGCAAATGGCCCTGAGCAGTATGGGACTTAACATCTGAGGTCATCAGTCCCCTAGAACTTAGAACTACTTAAACCTAACTAACCTAAGGACATCACACACACCCATGCCCGAGACAGGATTCGAACCTGCGACTGTAGCGGTCGCGCGGTTCCTGACTGTAGCGCCTAGAACCACTCGGCCACTCCGGCCGGCTAGTGGGAGTGAGTCCCATCACAATGATCAGGTTTGCTTCTAAGATCTGCGAGTTGTCAGCGCTCGCGTTTGCAGTGGTCCGAGATGGTGTGTTTAGCTGCTATGAACGACAGCTGGCGGAACAAGCTCAGCATCAGACAGGCGCAGGAGCGTGCGAGACCGTGGTCCCGTCTGCAGCACCATCTTGTTTGGGACGAGCCGTTGGTTGGTTGGTTGTTTTTGCGGAAGGAGACCAGACAGCGTGGTCATCGGTCTCATCGAATTAGGGAAGGATTGGGAAGGAAGTCGGCCGTGCCCTTTCAGAGGAACCATCCCGGCATTTGCCTGGAGTGATTTAGGGAAATCACGGAAAACCTAAATCAGGATGGCCGGACGCGGGATTGAACCGTCGTCCTCCCGAATGCGAGTCCAGTGTCTAACCACTGCGCCACCTCGCTCGGTGACGAGCCGTCTGCCGGCCCCCAAGGTCCACTGTTCTGGCGACTGCATATGAAGGCATTGCCATCAGTACAGGCCGCTTCTGAACTACTTTACGTGCGTGCGAGGCTTTGGACCCGTCCGCGCTTGGAGCAGCTACAGAATGGCAGTACGCTGTGGAAAGCCGGTGGATACATCACTGGTGCTACCGTCTATTCTTGTAGAGGTTGTTGCAGCGTCTGACGCTGTCAATCGAGGGGAAGCATACTCTGGAAAGCCATCAGGCACACCAGAGGTGTTACCGTCGCCGCTTTACGCGTGCATGGCCGCAGCCACGCCTGCGGGGTGCGTAGATGAGTGCGGAGCTTGTGCTCCGACCGTGTAGCGTACCAGCTTCCTTGGCGACACGCTCACTCCAAACTGACGATAGCATCTCCACGAGCAACGATGCTTGGCTGTGGGCGGCGGACGGAGCGCCTCGCGGAGGCAGAGGGTGTTAGTCGGACGCGCACCCTCAGCAGCTGAGGTCCACAGGGCACCTCATGATGACACCGAAATATTCTGCTCATTGGACACTATGAACCGCCAGTACAGTCGTGGACTTTTTTAACGACTTGGGCTTTGATGGCTGCCCGACAACACAGGTCATGGAACAGGAGTACGGGCTAGGATTCGAGAAAAGTATCCGTGAACTGTTTGCTTCACCTGTGCATCGCGCAGGCCAAACTTAGTTGTCAATGACCTTAACAGTGTCCAGCAAATTCGTAACACTGTTGCAATAATATGAAAAGCTATAAGATTCTTTAGAGAAAGTATACTGGACAGGAAACAATATGTAACATTCTAGAGTTCTGTGAAACTAGGTTTTATATAAATATACATCAATCAGGTTATTCAAAGAAAACTTCTTGGCAATATAGGATAGTCTTAGTCACCTTGCAAATAACACTGAAAGCAATCAAGACACTAGATCATGTGCCAGCTAACTAGATAGTGCATCAGTTACACCTATTGCTTGAGTACACATTATGTCAAGGTATCTTTTATATCTAGAACCAATGGTGAACAAATTCCTGCTACGAACATCCACTCAGACTACAGATATGTCAACACTGATCTGCTAGCCAATTTTTTAAAGGAAGAAGCAGGGGAAAAGCAATAACGAATTCACAAACATTTTCGAGGCAGTAATAAAAGAGTGCAAGAAACTTGATGTAGATATAAAAATCCCAACACGGGTTACAAGGCAGAACCGCAGATACAATGTGACTGTCCATTTCTTACCGCTCGAAGACTATACAAAGTGTATCAAAGTGGCACTTTACAATGAGTACATGGTTTCCATAATCACGTCACTTATCAGGAGATTTTTTAAAAGATGAAGATATAGTAGTCAAATATGAAATTCTTCAGCCACATTTAATGAAAAAGGAGAAGAGAGAAGATTCCATGAGAGACAGAAAAAGTTGGCAAAAATTTTATCAATCAACAATTTGTAAGCAGGAGCCATGTCATGGCGTAATGTCTGGACAAATAAGGAGTGTTTGGAAGAAACAAAGTTCCATGATATACTTGCAGAAACTATGTTTTATCCAGCAGTAAGGAGATTGCTTATATTCTATCCCTTCATCACACTGCATAGAGTGGAAACGTAGCTGAGAAGTAGGCCTACTACAGGCAAAGACAATCTGTTAGGCTTGCGCCTTCTTAGTGTCCACAGGAAAAGAGAGAAAAACCCTGACTGCGAGCACAAGTGTTTGACCAGTTCGGCGAGAAAAGAAATTTACAGTTTGTTTTTTTTCAAATATAAGTAATGTAAAATCCATAATTTACTTTACAGTTTGCTTTTTATATCAACAACAGTGTAAAATCTTATGGGGTGTAGATTTTTAGTTTCTTTTCTGTTTTAAAATATAAGAACCTTGCCCATGCATTTGTGTTGAAAAACACTCACTCGTTTCAATAAAATAATTAAAGTAACGTGTTATACGTTTTTATAGATTATGAGTACTGTGGCCTAGTGTTTTAGTCAAGAAAAATCCATCAGAACTGGAACACTGTTATGGCTACTTACAAGTCGCCATTCGTCTTTCACAATATTAAAAATAGGGCTAACCCCAGGTATAGCCTCCCCGCCCCCCTCTATAAACTACCATATGGATGCCCTCTGAATACAATGGTCATTTGCCGCTTGTCCAGCACTTTTGTGAAGTTACTCTGTATTTTACTGTCTTCATGACTGTGAATCAACAAACGAAAATAGGTCTGAAAAGGAAAAGCTATGTGGTTCGTATTGTTGAGAAAAAGAGCGCAAGAAAGGAAGAAAAATTAAAAACAACCAAAGGCTGTGAAGATGTTTTTTCGTCTCCTACTACGAGTAATGGAAAATTTTTTGAAGATGTTATTTCTTCAAACTGACGAATTGTAAGCTTAGGTGATGACCTATCTAAAGGCAGGGCGTACAACCGTTTCTTCGATAGCTGAATAAACGCTGGTGCAAGTCAGAGCTTATTTTATTTACTTGTACTCAAACTTCGTTCCATGTTCTTAAAAAATTACAAATGTTATATAAAAAACGGTATTTTATTAGTGTAATTCTTTATCATCACAATAAGCCGTCAAGTTTGTGTTCGAGGAAGTAAAAGTAGTACGATCTTTAAACGCTGACGATACAGTAGTCTCGATTATCTGGTTCACAACTATTCAGCCCTTCGTATTAAAAGATAAAAAAAAGCGGCTTTCTGAATGTATTGCAAGCTGTCGTCTGGCTCGATTACCCTAAGTACTGAGTGTGAGTATCTGTTGCTACTACTAAAATTGTCTTACCAAGCTCCCAGCCAAGGAAAGGCAGCAATAATCTGATGACGGGCTGAGAACGGCGGCATGTGTGTGTGTGTGTGTGTGTGACGGGGGTGGGGGGCAAAGGTAGGGAGCATTCAAATGATATGTTGCTTATATGGAAAAATGCTCTAGAATCGGCCCTGTGGACATTCGATTAAAAGGCAACCATGTTTTATTTCGAGCTCATTTACTAATTTATACACCAAATGTTTCAAATGCCTGAATTTGATAAATAACGGTACCTACCTAGATTTATACGTTCTTGTATTATTCACACGATAACGGATTTCTCGTTTTGAGACAGAGATGAACGGGATCGCATTTTGCAGAGAAAATTTGTGATTGTTTTACAGGGCGCAGCGAAAACCTGAGACCATTCAGAGATATTGCGCTAAAAGTAGCCTAAAAATAAATTCGTCGATGAAGTTGTCAACTGTTTTGTCCATCGGTGCCGTTCGATGAGTCGCGTTCACTAACTTTTTGCCTTCAAAATTTCTAGTTACTTAACTAATGTAATGTCAATGTGAATTTAAGTCTAACGCTCACAGAAAGCAGTTCAAAATGAGGAAAAGTACCATTAATGATGCAGCAACTTACAGAAGCGGAGGTAAGCGAAATCTCGTGAAACACAAATAAAAATAACTATATAAATTTTGTCGTCGTTAGATCGTTTCTGCAACAGCGTACATCAAACACATTTTACAATAATTACCATTACGCCTAAGCTTATGCAGTACAAGGTGCAGTAGGTCAGCCAGTAACATTACAGCATTATGTCGTAATAATGGCACCGCTACCTTGACAAATTCCTACAACTCATAGATATAGTAGGTTACTAACCAGTCATATAACGTATGTTGAAATAACGTTCAGGAAAAACATACGCAATTAATGGAAGCTAATCGAACACCCCAATTTCTAATATGTTGGATAACAGCTAATGACTGTCAATCTATGGTATTATAATAATAGACATTTTCTGTAGAGTTTACTTCTAGTAACTTTTTGTTCATATAGGTGTTGCTAAATCAGCTTTTGTAGAGTTAACTCTGGCTTCTTTTTAATACCATTTATCTGGCAGATGAGTAATTCAGCTGAGGTCCGGACGTATGGCTTTATTCACAATCATTTGACTTTTCCGGTTTTCTCTTTCTGGACTGTAGAAAAGTATTAAAATACACGTTGATTAAAGGAAAAATAATTGCACGTAACTAAGGTTTCAAAGCATGCTTTAATATCCCATGAAAATGTTTATTACATGGAATTAAAAAGCACAACAATTGAAACTAATGCTGTGTTGGTGTGTATTCCGAGCTGATCAGAAAACACATACACAAGACCAGAAACTTAACTACGAAATATAAATAGCTGATAGTGTTACTCGGAACGCAATTACATCTGAGTTGACGTCAGCACAGTATCGGGTCTACACAATTACGAAGGAAACTGTTCTATGAATCAGAAGTCGTGTACTTCATTCCAGTAAGGAGTGCGCTAGCAACTAGGCTGAGGAGAGGAACAGAGAAGTTCTATTCAGTACAGTAGCTTGCTACGGTATCAACCTCACGACAATGCATGGATGATTTCGATGAAACAACACTAAATATACGTTTTATGGGTAAAAAATCATGTTTAAATTATAACTGGATAGCGATGCATATTATCCGTTTTGTACTTCAAGTGTGCTGGTTATTGTTTCCCTAATATCAAAGATATGTAATTCAAATATGTCATATATTCTCAGTTAATTGTATATATAACTGTAAGTCTAGCAGATTCCAAATTAGGAAAATGAATGTGAATTCCTTCTTGACTGTTACACAATATAATTATTCCAAAAATAAGACTGCACATAATAGATCTTATTTCGTTTCAGATATTTTCTGGCCTTTATAGTTTTGGAAAGTTGGTAACACTTTTCCCATAATTCTTGAATTACAATTGTCAAAAACTCTTCCATCATTGTTGTTTTTGCCTGAAATAATTTAAAACAGGCACGAAATTATCCATATCATAATGAAAAAAATCGAAAACATAGTGCCGCACTGCCCGCTGAGCGCCTGGCCTTTTAGTTTAGGAAAGTTGGCAACACTTTTCCCATAATTCTTGAATTACGGCTGTCGAAAACTCTTCCATCATCATTGTTTTTGCCTGAAATAATTTAAAACAGGCAAGAAATTATCCATATCACCAAAGAAGAAATTATATTTCATGTAAGAAGACAATGGGAAACCTTGAATTCAGTATTTGGCAACAGTTCATTTGAGCAGTTCATTTGGGTGGTACCTACCGTATGTTCTGTAGGTACCAAGAGGCACTGTGCTAAAGTCACTTTTCCTGACACTTTCAAAGAAACGCCACATTAAAGATCTCTCCAAAACATGGCATTTTTAGTACCGTAAAATGAGGTGACTTGGGACAGTGGGATGACTCAGGACATTTTGACAGCGTTTTGTTTTTTATTATGTTGGCAGCAGTGGGTGGCCAGAACTGTGTTTTGCTCATTGTTATCGTTTATACGATGGTGTTCTGATGTCCTCAGGTTGAAGGGAACAACTTGTTATCTATGTAAGTACTACTTTTCAATATTTGAAAATGGCAAAATATTAACAAAAAAATTGATAGTGAAATAGGAAGGTGTGCTGGTTGTTATGGATTAATAGTGGAAATGTGGTTAAAGTTTAAATTATCTCTAATAATAACCACAGAAAGATAAAAAATTAGGCCCATATTTTGGACTGGAATTTTCAATTTTGAAAATGACAGCAAACTTGGGGTGACTTGGGACATGTCGTTGATTGGCAGAAACCTTTCATTAGACTTAAATAAAGACAGTTGTATGCACAAAAGCGCATTAAAATGAAGTTGTTGGTATTTCTTATGCACATTGGAGTCATTGTTAGTATTTGCTTATTGTTTTATGGTTAGGTTAAGGGGTGAGGTTAGGTTATGTTAGGTTACATCACATTTGATATTACAGTGTGTACTTGTTTATCAATGTGTTTGGTTTTGCAGCATAGTTTGAAGAACATATTACTTTAAATATCTACAAGAAAACTGTTAATGTTGTTTCAGATGCCTAGAGAGTATATTAGGAAGGTTGATGGTAGGCCTTACAAACGATATTTTACGGAGAATCTTGCAAAAGCTGTGGCAGATGTTCAAGTTAAAACTTTGTCTGTAAGACAAGCAGCTGATAAGTACGGTGTCCCCAAGAGCTCTGTTCAGAGATGGGTATCATCAGCAAAAGACTCTCCACCCAAGAAAGCTGGTGGCCAAACTTCTCTCAGTTCTCGTGAGGAAGACCTCATAGTAAGCAATTTAGTAACTGTGAGTGAGTGGGGTTTTCCCTTGACTTCAATGGATATTAGAGTAATTCTCAAACAATATCTAGATAGGCTGGGAAAAAGAGTGAAAACGTTTAATAACAACCTTCCAGGACAGGACTGGATTGTGTCTTTCCTAAAAAGACACAAGCAAATTCTGTCTGAGCGATGATGTATGAATATCAAAAGAGCACATGCTAGAACTGACCAAACAATCATGCAAGAATATTTTTCTGAACTTCAAAAATGTTTAGATGGCATTCCTCCTGAAGCAATAATCAATTATGATGAAACCAACATTACTGACGATCCTGGAGTTAAAAGGGTCATTAGCCAAAGAGGATCAAAACGTGTGTACAATATAATGGACAGTTCAAAAAGTAGTATTAGTGTCATGTTCCGTGGCACAGCTAGTGGTGAGCTGCTTCCACCTTATGTAGTTTATGGTGCATCGCATGTGTATGATACTTGGAAGCAGGGCGGCCCAAAAGGTGCACTTAATGGATGTTCAAAAACTTCCTGGTTTAATGAAAGTATATTTTCAGATTGGTTCGAAGGAATCATACTTCCATACGTGAAAAAGCTGGCCAAAGAAGTGCCGAAGGCTGTAGTAATAGGAGATAACTTGTCCAGCCATATCTCCATAAATGTTTAACAGATGTGCAGGGAGCATAACATTAAATTTATATTACCTCCATCCAGTTCAAAACATCTGTGCCAACCTCTTGACGTGGCTTACTTCTGTTCATTGAAGGCTGAGTGGCGCAAAGTCTTAGAAGAATGGAAGCTGAAGAATCGGGGTCCTATTATGAAGGACAAATTTCCTGCAGCACTGAAGAAGACGCTCAATGTTATGAATTACAATGACCAAACAAGACACAACTTAAAAGCCGGATTCAAGAAAACTGGAATTTTTCCATTCAATCCACAACAGGTCTTGAAACTCATTCCCAGAACTACTTAAAATGAAGGTGACTCTCAAACACTGGACAATGCATTTCGTACATTTTTGCATGAATTGTTCAGAAAGGAGACACAGCCACTTTGTGTGAGACGAAAGATACCTTCTGTTCTACCTGGTAAAAGCATTTCAAATGTACATTTGGAGGATCTTGATGACTCACACTCTCATGACAACAGTGACACTAATGCTCCATTAGTACCTTCAACTTCTAAGCCTTCTGCTGAAGACAATTTAAGATCAGAGAGTGAAAAATATCCGAGCTATGATAATGACACAGATGATCATCTTTCAACTGAAGAATACAATGAGCACAAAGATGCCGCAATTAGAGGAACTAATACACCAGTACCTATCACTTCAGAGGATGAGTTAAATGAAGGAGACTTCATTTCTGTAATGTTTAACTATGTGGGACAAAAATCCCAGGTTGTTCTGAAAACATTCATAGGGAAAATATTGGCCATAAAAGATTCCAAAGAGAAAACTTCATTTATGAGAAAGTCTCAGAAGCAATCAGACATTTATGTTTTTCCAAATGTAGAAGACATTCAAGAAGTTTGTATTTCACAAGTTCTGTGCAAACTTGTTCCCCTCTTTGTTCGTCGTAGTCGTTACAAGTTCCTGTATGAAACTGCACAGTACCTAATGTGTAAAAAAATCTAATTACTGTAATTAAAAACAACATGAAACAATTCGTTTTTGTACTTTCATATATATGAAACACTATTTTAAGACAATAAATATCATAAAAATTTCTTTTGATTCTTTTTTAACTTTTCAAGATTTGTTTTTAATTTTAATATATCATAATTTTGATTATTTCATCTTAAAAGACACTAAAATTGGTGTCACATATTTAAAATGAGAAAAGAAAAACATTTTTACTGTCCCCAGTCACCTCTTTGGTGAGGTGATTGCAGTTTTGTGGAAAATATTTGTAGGTGTCCCAAGTTACCCCATATGTCCCAAGTCACCCCACCCTGTGGGGTGACTTGGGACACCAACAAACAATTAAATTAAAAATAAATGACCAAATTTAAGATAATATTTGATACATAAATGTAACCTACTGACCCAGACCTAACTTTTGATATACATATCCTTTTCATAAGTTTCATGGGCTCTGAGAAATAGCTAAGGAAACACAAAAAGTGTCCCAAGTCAACCCGTTTTATGGTACGGTTAGTTGCATTAAAGAGTGGGCACAGATGATGCCGGCGCACTAATACAGTATCGGTTTTCACATCTCCCACACTTTACTGCACCATACCGCACTAAAAATGACGTATTTAAGAGAGATCTGCATATTTTTGTAATACGCAAGTTCAAATACCATAATCACGAAATATGACATGTTAGTTGCGCACCGTAATATTTCAGCAAATAAATTATCTTTTTGGTATATACGGTAAATGTATAAACCGGCTTTCACTGCTAACAGTAGCTGTGTTTACACGACGGTTTTTTTTTATGTCTATAGTGTTTCACATGGTCTAAAACTTCTGCTACTGAATAGAAACAGTGCATGAACAAGAATGAGCTTAGGTAGCTGAGCGGACAGTCGGCTTTTGGCCGTGGTCATGTGCGGAGCGGCTCTGCGCGCCGGACAGTGCACCGCAGCTGTTTACTTCCACGTCGCGATACTTCGTGTTGTGTAGCGTCCATTACTACTGCACCTCATGGCACACTGTTACCACCGAGCGACACTTAAAGTAACATTCCAATCCGAACTTGCACGACCACGTGCTTACAAAATTGAACTATTCATTCGCAAAGAGCTACGTCTGAACCCACAGGAAGTGATAGGTGTTCATTTCTTCATCACTGGCAGTATATGAAAATGATGACGGAGGAAGCATGTGCTGAGATAGCTTGACAACATGCACACGGACTCAACTTGAAGCATTCTGATGGGCATATTGGAGAGGTAACCATAGATCACGATGGTTTAGGTCTTTGTACAATATGAGTGTTTGAGCTCCCTTTCAAAGTGCCACAAGACATGGTCGTCAAAGCCTTCTGAACCTATGGCAATGTTGTGAGGCACATCGCGGACGAATGGCTGACTTTCACGACATACTACGTGTTGAATGGTGTCCACCAAATCAAAGGGCCATGTTCGGTCAGACCGTCTCTGCCGCAGTTTTCTCCAGGTCCCGACCAGTTGCTCAGCTCCCAAAGCGACAGTCACTTCTTCACCAGACAGCTACGCCACAGCCATACGCAGCCCCGATGCGTCACTTCAGGAAGCGCCTGTTATCCCCCCCGGCACTCCCCATTGGAAATGACGGTGCTGCCACGACCTCACCAGCACCATCTTCTCCGACGGCTACGAGATCACCACCTCTCCAGAGCTCGAGACCTGCCCACCTCTGCAATGGACATCAATGCGAGTGCAGTGGCTACATCTGCTTTTCTTCAGATGGGCGCGACCTCGGACATTGAACGTCCACAATCTGATACAGAACAGCACCTCCAAAAGCAGCAGTTGACCCGAAAACGGAAGAAGAGAAGTCAAACGCCATCCGACGACACACTTCTTCATGTGGCATCACAGGCAGTGGAGTGGAGACAAGACAGTGATCTTCCTTAAGCGCTCTGATGACAGGAGTGGCCACTCCAGATGTCCCATCTAAGGAACAATTCCACCTGATAATGATGGATCCCATGGAGGGAGAGTCCCTGGACCCCACTACAGCAGTATCACCACAACTCATCCTTGATGAGTGTGACAGTCGCTTGCCACCTGTTCCAGTCTCCTGGGCTGATGAAGTCGACGATGGAGCAGATCAAGATGGTGGCTCCCCCATCAGGCACTGCCCCTTGGAGGTGCCTGATCCACCTTCCACCCAGTGATTGCGGCTACAGTGGCTGTACCGATTGTTACATGCCAGTCAGACCTCTCTGCCGGAACATCTGTGCCAGTGGTGGGAGCACGCCCGCAATACTACCACATCACGACAATGAATCTGGTCACCATTCAGGCTTCCCACAAACTGGCAATGTTCAAAGAGACCATTTATGTTGCTGATGTCGACATTGCCCTCCTCCAAGAAGTGTTTGTCACTGATTTCTACACCCCCACTGGCTACACAGCACCATCTCCCATTCTTCTGACAATGGTAGTAGTGGAGTCGCCATCCTCCTCTGTTCTGGATTCCCTGCTGAAGATGTAGTGTACCTTCCTAATGCTAGAGGAATGGCTCTCACGCTGTTCGGCATCCACATCCTCAATGTATATGTGCCGTCCAGCTCCAGTCGACATGTGTTAAGATTATTTTGTCCAGAAATGTAAAAAGGTCACAAACCAAATACTTAATCTTTTGAAGGGGGCAGAATTTTTGCGGAACATTCCACTAGGAATGATAAACTGTCCCTACATCAATCAGCAGAATGACATCATAGAGTGGAAAAGCACCCATATGTTCAGGATGCAAGAACACTCATACACGAAGCTGATGAGGTAGAAGATGCGACCCAGTGGCTCTAAAAACCAAAGTCATGACATCTTACAGCTCCAGCAGGGCTGCTGAAGGAGTGACTAGACGGGAAAACCAGAGCAAATGAAGTCATCGTTATCAAACAGCAACTCCCAGCTGCTCCAGCCTGTTGTGTTTCCCATGGTGGGAGTGCTGCCACTGGAGAAACCTTAGCCAGCTGGCTCACATATTTACCACCCAAATCAGGCCATCTTTCTCAGTCTGTGCATGTTAATGTCCAGATGTGTGTTATATGCTGAGCAATGCAGTTAGTACCAGCCAGTAAGTACAAGAAGAGCACTTGCAGTTAAGATGAAGCAGCAGGCTGTCACTCCCTGGCTTTACCACCATTAGCTCCAGGTCACTGCCTGAGTTGAAGTCTGGATATAGACAACTTGGCCCCATCGCACTGTCGAGTCACCCAGTGGGTGACTCGACAGTTTGATGGGCCACATTGTCTACATATGTCTGCTGGGTGACTCCCTTCTGCTGATGGGCACTTTGCTGATGAGCTGCGGATTCAAGCCTGGCCCACCTTGTTGCCTAAGTAGACCCTCGCTGTCTGCCAACCCATGAGGGCCTACATTCTTACTGTCCAATGACCAGAGCCGTCATCTCCAGCAGGCCTGAAGCCACAAGATAAGCACCCCCTGATCTGGTGTGCTGTATGCTGCCGCTAAAGGAATGACCAAGCAATCAGGGCTGTTCTCTGTCAGGCATGATTGAGAACACTCCACCTTGCATTGGCTCTGTGTAGCAGTCCTTATACCAGCAAGCAATGGTATTAGCATATGCCACCTTCCAGGCAGACCACTAGTGATGCTGGTGCCCTTCAGTGTCTGTGGTGGCCTGCATCACAGAGGGCACTGACCTCCTCTCCAGCTACAATTCCTTCTCTTTAACTGTCACGAATAAAGGACTGATTTAACAAGGGAGGTTACACTGATAGTTTACTATTCAACTGCAGCTAACCACCATCAGTGCACCCACGTCCAGGAAAGGGAATGGCATGCCATCCTGATGTACCAGCAGCCAGTCAACTCATCACTGTAGGGGTCACAATCTGACTTGTACATTACTTTTATATATGTCCCTTAAATTTTTTCTATCATTTTTGCAAGTTTCTAGTACGTATATACCAGGGGAGGATTTACGACCTCGGAAGATGAGTTTGCAAGAATCTGTTTGTTGAGCATGTTGCATTTTTCTTACAGTTCTATTCTGAGTTAAGAAAATGACTTAACTAGGCGGTGTAATGCCCCAAAATATTATTCTGTGTAGCAGAATGCTATGGATTTCGGCAAAGTATGAAAAATTGTTGTAACAGAAAGTAAATCTGGACTATGAGATATTTTATTCAGACTTCCATCTATTTTGTTTATATGTGTATGTCATTTGAAGTAGTTTTGAAGCCAAATGCCTAAAACTTTTGCTTTCAAAGGATATGTAATATTGTTGGAGTTTATTATCACACTGGTGTTGCATGCATCAGGTATAAAACAGAAATTTAGTGATGTTATTTTTTTGGCACATGTCAATAACTTACTCCCCTAAAACAACCCACTTAGTTGGGCTGCAGTTTTATTTACAGCTGCTTGTAGTTGATTTGGTGTGCTTCCTATTATAATAAGGATGCATGAGCCATCTGCAAAAACAGTAACTGTTTATACTCAATGTTCAGATCTAGGTCTTCTATATACAGGACGTTACAGTGTAAACCATTTTAATGCAGTGTCTCTAATGCCATATACTTGGAGCTTTTCCAACAGTAACTTATGCAATGGTCAGAATATTGAGGGCTTTACTTAAGTTTAAAAAATGCCAGTGGTATTTTAAGAACAACATGTTCTTTGGTTTCATGTCGTGTCAAGTGGTTAACTGCCCACAAGCTTTTGGCAGAGATCTCCTCTGCTATCGTCAAGTGGTTGACTTGTGGATGCCATTGCACTTATATAGCTGTGCTGTCATCAGTGACATACTGGTGCTCAGTCTCACACCATATATGGTAACATTTTGGTGGCACGACTGCCATGACTACTTTCAGCTCCCCAATCACAGGATCCCAGGCCATACTCAACAGCTGCACTGCAACTGAGTATGGCTTGGCATTTTTTCGTTGGGAAGTTGAACTGGTTGTGGCAATCACACCATATGTCATATGGGACTGAGCACTAATGATGTCACTGGTGACAACATGACAATCAACCACATAACAATGGCAGAGGAAATCTCTGCCAAAAGCTTGTGGGCAGTTAACTACTTGACATGGCTTGAAACACAAGCATATTTTATTAGTGGAATTGCCATGAGAACTTTCGTTCATACAGTGGTATTCTGTTTTTTTTCTCCACTGATTCTAAAGCATACTGTATAAAACCGTAGATGACTCTAGTTATTTATTTTTATTGAATATCAGAAATTTATTTTGTCAAAAAATTTCATTAAGCTGTTATACATTAGACAATAGCCTTTCTGCAGTGGCCACACTAGTTCCCTTCAGATCACTGAAGATGAGTGTTGTCAGACTTGGCCATCACTTGGATAGGTGACTACCCAGGTCTGCCAAGTGCTTTTGGCAAGCGAGGGTGCCCTCAGCCCTTGTGAGGCCAATTGAACAACTATTTCATTAAGAAGTGGCAGCTCCAGTCCCAAAAACTGTCAGCGGTCAGGAGAACATTGTGCTGACAGCATGCCCCTCTATATCTGCATCCAGTGACATCTGTTGGCTGAGTATGACAAGGCAGTCAGTTGGAACCATTGGGTCTTTCAATTCCTGTTTAGACAGAGTTTTATTTCGTTATATATTACTTTTTCCATGATTTTACTAAAGCTTGATAAAAATGTGACTGGTGTATAGTTTTCCCTATAGAATGTGCCTTCTTTCTTGTGAACAGAGACCAATAAGAAATCTATAGACAGTTTGAAATTATCTGTGTCAGAAAAGATAAGGTGGCTGTATCTGCAAGAGGCAATGAAATGTTAGTAACACATTGTTATGAAATAATATGCTATAGAATCACTTCCTGATGACATTTTCTTGAAAAAGTTTGCAAGATGTATGATTTCATCTGGAGTTGTTTTGCAAGTATAGGCTGAAAAATGACAAGAGTGTAGTTTGTTCTTTTGTCTGTTTGTACCACTGGTATCTCTTTTATCATTGACCATTCAGTTGTTTATGAAATCTGCATTGTAATACCTGGAAAAATGTATAATGTCCTGGGAATCATGGTTCAGGGTGATATTTTCCATTTTGGGGTTGCTTTATTTACCTCCTTTTTGTTACTTTCCAGACTGCTTGACTTCTACTTGCTGATTCTGTTATAAAGTTATCACAGGTTGATTCTGAATGTAACTGTTCATGGAAGGGAGTATGTTATTGTCTTTTTCTGTCTTTCAGCAATTCTCTTTTCCCTGCACTTGAGGTTTTGATGCCTGTTATTAACCATCTCTGTTCTTTTGGGGTTGTGCCTTTTATTACTTGTGTTTTGAGCAGGAAATCAGTTTCAAAATAATCACTGAAAATGCTACAGAATTCCACAAACTTTTTGTTGGTGTTATCTTTTTGCAAAACTGTTTCTCATCTTTCTCCTGATAATAGGGAATTGACTATTTGTTTATTATGTGTATTGAACCTTTTGTTGTACAGTTCATTTATACAAATGAAACTACACGGTTCCATATAGTTTAGAAGGAATACCAAGTGGGCTGAGGTGTGAATGGGAATTTGGATTGGGGAAGATTGCTCAAAGTCACTGTGCCAAGGTGCCACAGCAGTTAGTGCATCTGCTTAGTGAGCAGGAGACTTGGGTTTGAATCCTGGCCTTGGTACAAATTTTCATATGTCACTTCAGTCCACATATACAGTTCATTTATTATTCTGAGTGGACAGCAAGTAACTTGTGAGGGTGACAGCTCGAACTTCATGATTACTGACACTTTTATTTACACATTTTTCAGTACAAACCATCTTTGATCCAGAGCAGTACTGGTAGCAGTGTTTCTCTGATTTTTGTTGGAGCTGTTATTTTCTGTTTTAAGCTGAACATATCTTTAAGCTTCAGCATAGTTCTTATTTTTTGCTGGTTCTGAGAAAATAAATGTTGAACTCTCCGCAGAACACTGTTGATTTGTTGTGTAGATGAAGCCCATTAGAATGTATTCAAGTTTATTTATGAATGAGACCAAATTTCCAAATGAGCTACAAGTATATTTGAATCACTGACTCCATAGAGTGTCAGCTCAAACTCCCTGTCTCCATTGAGATGCTGAAACATGCTAATAATTTTATAATGAATACTTGTTTGATTAAATTTCCAGCACCTCCATTTTTATAACTGTTTCTACAGAAATAATTTTCTGATACATAGCCTGGTATAGAAAAAGAGTATCTGGTTAATCATTAGCGAGTGTTCTGTGATGCACAGAACATTAATAAAATGTGCTTCATTGTTTAGCAAATTCTCTATATTTGAAACATTTTCTGTGACCAATTGAATATCTTCATGGCAAACAGAAAGAGAATGTAGAATGTGACTTTTGTTGATGTAATTTATTTGATTATCAGTTGTGGTTTTTACATAAGCATTTAAATTTTGTACACGTATTTTTATTACATCACTCAGAGGATCTCCATCAACTGCACGAGCTCAAAATGGGGAGGGGGAGTCCAGCAATATCTCACAAAATCTCTTTTAAAACGTGAAAGAAAACTTAAATCTCATGTCAGCTTTTTAATTCATAGAATATGCATTATTATGATGGCCAATGTTAAAGTGCCTGCTAAGCTTTATGGCCTGCCTGGACTGAACTGAATGCTTTACACATGTGTATGCCTGGGATTCCTGATTTGAAACAAGTGGCACACAAGTGTCAGATTTTACTTGGGAAGTTCTCAGTTGCACCAACTGAAATCACTGTGTGTCTGTCAGTGAGTCAGTTGTGATATTCTGCAAAGCATATAGAGCCAATGTTATTGTGTTTAGTGTGAATTTGTATAAAAACTTTTACAATGCATCTTGACAAGTCAAAACAAGTGTGCCAGCAAGTAGTTAATCAATTATGGAAGGAAGCTAAGCTGCTGTTCACTGAGAAGAATTTTTTTAGTGATCATATAAATCAAAAGGTTAGCCATGCCATGACTAAGTATAGACATGGATTTGGGGAATTCTTGAAAATTTTGCACAGCTATGGACAGAAGGCTGAAGTTAATGGACCAGTGGACACATCCTGTAATGGGGACTGGCAATGTCGCTATTAAGCAAACAGTTCTGCAGGGCAGGTTTATGGCTCCCCTCACAGGTGAGGAAGAATGGCCAGCTAGGCCATATAAACAAATGTGGAGATGAGTGTGTAGTAATCAGGTTCAAATGGGATACTGACATGTTATAAAAACCTCTACAATGTAGTTACAACAGTGCTTAGCAACCTGCATCTGGGGACCAAAATAGGCTAGATGGAGTTGACATTATAATTATTAAGGAACACTTCACTTATTCCTTCCAGAGGGACTGTATCAGCGGTATAAGAAAAGGAATATCAATAAGAGATCCCAGATGCTCCAATCAGGCAGTCGTGTCTCCATTCTGTCCAGCAGTGGAACCGTAGAGTGTTTAAGTTACAGACCATCCATGGTGACCATTTGATGATGAATCAGTGGCAAACCCATCTTCTGAATCAACTGCCAAGCTCTGCTTACCTGTAACCCACCCTCCTACATAAGAGACACCAACCATTTCCTTCTCCAACTTTCCACAGCCACAATTACTTTAACAACTGGCATCCTTCTTTTTTCTGTAAACGATTTCCCTCCACTAAATCTTCGACACCCATGGTCTTTCCACTATTGAGCACCAACTTCCCCATAGTGTGACCAACAGCAAATCTATAATCTCCTTCTGGTTGCCATGGCCAACTATATTCACACCCATAACTATTTCTCCCTTGAAGGCATCACCTGCATACAGATCTGCAGTAGAGCAATTAGCACCAGTATGACACGATCGTAGGCCATCCTGTCCATGGACCATCTAGAGCCATCCTCCATAACCATCCAGAATCCTGAACAACTCACTTGGTTCAGGTTCTTTGATGACATCTTTGTGATCCAGACCAAGGATGAAGAAACCCTACTGACATTCCTCCAAAATCTCAACATCTCCCCCATTTGCTTCATCTGATCTTCCTCAACACAACAGGCCTCCACCCTTGATGTTGACATCCATATCAAGGATGGCTACAACAGTATCTCTGTCCACATCGAACTTACCAAATAGCAACAACACCTCTGCTTTGACAGCTGCCATTCACTCCATACCAAGAAGTCCCTTCCATACAGCCTAGCCAGTCATAGTTGTCACATCCGTAGTGACAACCAATCCCTCTTTAAGTATGCCAAGGGTCCCACTGAGGCCCACACAGACTGAAATTACCTTCCCAGCCTTGTCCAGAAACAAATCTCCTGTGCCTTGTCTCTTCTGTCACCTTCAACCTCCATACCCATTGCCTAGTAACAAAGGAGAACTCCTCTCATGGCTTAGTGCCAACCAGGACTGAATAAACTGAATGACATTCTCTGGCAAGGTTTTGAATACCACTCACCATGCCCTGAAATGAGGAATATCCTCCTCACTATCCTCCCCACCCCTCCCACTGCAGTATTCCACTGTCCACCAAACCTACATAACATCCCTGCCTATCACCACTCCACCCTTTCTCCCCACTCCTTGCCTCATGGCTTATATCTCTGCAGAAGAAGTAGATGAAAAATCTGTCCCATACATACTCCCACTGCCACCTACTCCAATGCTCTCACAGGCATCTCCTACCGTAGCAAATTTAGGGCTACCTGTGAAAGCAGCCACATGATCTACAAACTAGGCTGCAACCACTGTGCCACTTTCTACATGGACACGACAAGTAGTAAGCTGTTTGTCCAGTTGAATGGCCACTACTAGACTGTGACCAAGAAACATCTGAATTACCCATTTGATGAATTTGCTGGCAATACATTGTGCTTCACTTTAATAACTGCCTCACAGTCTGTGCCATCTGGATTCTTCCTATCAACACCAGTTTTTCTGAATTGCACAAGTGGGAACTCTCCATACAATATATCCTTTGTTCCTGTAAGCCTCGTGGCCTCAGCCTTCAATAGTCCCTGTCCTCCACCCACTTATCCCCTTCCCTGCTCCCACTCTAGTACTACACATGCCTTCTATCCCACCATTACTGCTACTAGCTTTTCTCCTTCTGTATCTATCCCTCCTTCCCCCCCCCCCCCCCCCCCCCATCCCCCCCTTAAGCACTGCTTTCCAACACAGCACCTAGTAGCCCTCTCCTGTCCACACCATGTCCCTGCACACTCCCACAGGCAACAGAGCAACTTCCTCCACTCCTAACCCTGCTATCCCCCACTGCCCACTCTTCCTCCTTACCCCCACCATCCAACTGACAGATTGCTGCTTGTGGGAGGTATGACATCCCTTGCGCTCCAGAGTGCGGAGACAGTAATCACATGTGTGTATGTGTGTGTGTGTGTGTGTGTGTGTGTGTATGTGTGTGGTGTGTGTGTGTGTGTTGTGCTTGTGTGACTGTGTGTTATTATTTGGAAGAAGGACTTTGCCTATAAGCTTTATATTTTAGTAGTCTCTTTCATAGTGCCTAGCTGTGAATCAGTGTCTGCTCTTTGTGGTGAGTAGCAGTCTGATCGTTCCATATTTTCTTTAAAGACATTATTTATCAGAATACATTGAGTCTAATAAAGGACATGTGTGGAAACTGACACAGAATTATCAAGGATGGCAATGTGTGTGAGGAATGTGAACATGATTTTCATTTTAGATGTTGTGATATAACCTACATCAGGGAAGATGCTTGCCATTTCTGAATAAGATGTGAGTGTCACTGCTGGTGCTACTACAGAATACTGAAAAAAAAGCTTATCTTGAAACTTTGAGCTGTTTTGGCAACCCGGGTAGTGTAAGAGGAGTTAGTTTTGTGAGCAACTGTAGTAATGTTATGGTAAGATCAGAAGACTACAATACAGTCAAGCCTTTAAAAACAGTGGAAATGTCTACGGGACACTGGAAGCCTGATAGCTGCATCAAGCTGTGTCCAATAGCTACACTGCATTGGAGAGTGAGGGCTAAAGCATTTATTTATTTTCTTCTTTATTTATTTGTGCTTTGACCATTAACACAACAATGATATATAAACTTGGATCAGATTACCAATTATAGGGCAGGAACTTAGCCATAGCCTATTCAGTGGATATGACCCAATTGATCCAGCATCCCACCATCCTGGAAACCTGTGAAGCTCAGAGGCAGTCTTGACACTACAGTGTGCAAGGTGCAAGAAAAGTCCAGGGAGAAAAGTTTTAAGATGACCTAGGAGGCTTTGTTGCTGTCTATTAGTCATCAGGGAGCAATTCAGGACCATCACAAGTAATTACCAGGTACATATAACTGGTATTTTTAAGCAAAGTGCAGCAGTCAGCATTTTCATCTGTAACTTAGGCACTTTGTGTAAGGATTTTGGAAAAGAAAACCTTTGAACTTCACATTGTAACTATACAACTGAAGATGATATCAGGCTCATGGCTAGGAATGGAGCCTCCCATCAATGTGAAGCATGTGCCATTCTTTGACCAGCATTGTGAGCCCTTGATGAAGAGTTACATGGAATGTGTTAATGCAGAACTGGTAATATCAGTCAGGGGAGAAGCATCAAACATAGGTGTGACTGTTGCATTGCCTTCTCACTCTCTCATATCATACACAACATGGTTTGCATCTAAATTCAAAGCATTTTTGGGAAGTAAGTTAGTGATAAGAGGGATCCCTTGATCAGAATGAGCTTCACAGGAAAACAATTGTAGTGTCCAGTTGTGTGAAAGGTGTTGATAAGAAAACCTGCCAAGTGTGAGGCACATTCTACTCAAAGCAGAAATAATACCTTCCGAAAGTTTTTTGGCAATCAAAACTGTTAGGTGTTATGAACTGAATGAGTGTGTTTAAGTGGTGTGGAATGTTTAGTGGAGGCAGAACAAATGTTCATGTTGAACAAAGGACCGGGAGACTCTCCATTTTGACTGATGAGTTGCTGCAAAAGATCGAGGAAACTGTTTGTGAAGACTGGCAATGGGCAATAGATGAAATTCTTGTGGTGTTTCCTCCACTGTCCAGAACTCTCTTATATGATACACTCACAGAAATGCTCAGATGGCAGAAACTGTGTACAAAATGGGTCTGGTATCAGCTGACAGAGCAGCACAAGAAAATTCAGCTCAGTAGCACCTGTGAGTTTTCTGAGTGACTTGAATTGCAAGCTAAGGATTTTCTGAGCTCTGCAGTGACTGGAGATGAAATGTGGGTGCCTCATTACAGGCCTGAGACAAAATGGTGGACATCACAGTGATGTCGCACCAATGCCCCATGTTCTGAACAATTCAAAGCCAAAATTTAAGGCAAAAAATCATGACCTTATTGTTGATGGCCCAAAAATGCGTCATTTTGTTCAAATTTGTGCCTCTATGGAAGATCATCAGTACCCAGTGATATTGGGCACTGATCTCGAAAAGAGCATTCAGGACAAAAGCAGAAAAATGCTGATAAGTGGAGTGTGCATGTTGCATGACAACACCTGTCCTCACACAGTCTTTTGGACTCATTTGGTTGGGAATGTTTTGAACCATCCACATATTCCACTGACTTGGCACCTTCAGATTACCATCTTCTACATCTACATGTGTACTTCACAAGCTAGTGTAAGGTATGTGTGTGTGGAGGGTCCCCTGTACCACTACCTGTCTTTCCCCTCCTGTTCCACTTGTAAATAGAGTGAGGGAAATATTACTATATGTACGTCTCCATATGAGCCCTAATTTCTCATATCTTATCTTTGTGGTTCTTATGTATGATGTATGTTGATGGGAGCAGAATCGTTCAGCAGTCAGTTTCAAATGCCAGTTCTCTAAATTTTCTCAACAGTGTTTCCTGAAAAGAGTGCCGTCTTTCCTCCAAGGATCTCCATTTGAGTTCCCGAAGCATCTCTGTAACACTTAAGGTTTGTTCAAACCTACCGGTAATAAATCTAGCAGCCCTCCTCTGAATTGCTCTGATGCCTTCCTTCAATCAGACATGGTACAGATCCCAAGGACTCGAGCAGTACTCAAATATAGGTTGTACCAGTGTCCCATATGTGGTCTCCTTTACAGGTGAACTACTCTTGCCTCAAATTCTCCTAGTAAACTAAAGTTGACCATTTGCCTTCCTTACTATAGTTTTCACATGCTCATTCCACTCATATCACTTTGCAATGTTATACCCAGATACTTAAATGACTTGACTGTGTCAAGCTGGATACTAGTAATACTGTATCCAAACATTATAGATTTATTCTTCCTACCCATTTGAATTAAATTACATTTTTCCACATTTAGGGCTAGCTGCCATTCATCACACCATCTGGATATTTTGTCTAAGTTGTCTTGTGTCTTCCTACAGTCACTCAGTTTTGACATCTTAGCATACACCACAGCATTATCAGAAAATGACTGCAGCAGGCTGACCACCTTGTCTGCCAAATTGTTTATGTATATAGAGAAGAACAGCTGCCCTATCAGAGAGTTTAAATATTCAAATTGAGAATGTGTTCAAGGATTCTGCAGCAAACAGAAGTTAGGGATATTGGTCTGTAATTTTGTGGGTCCATTCTTTTACCTTTCTTATATTCTGGACTCACCTGCACTTTTTCCAGTCACTGGGGACTTTGTACTGGATGAGAGATTCATGATAAACACAAGCTAGGTAAGGTGCCAATGCTGTTGTGTACTTTTTATAAAATCGAACTGGGATTCCATCCAGATCTGGTGATTTATTTGTTTTCAAATCCTTAAGCTTCTTCTCTATGACAGGTATGCTTATTTCTATGTCATCCTTACAGAAGTATGTATGAAAATCCCCCTCCTATGACCTCTAATCTGTCTTTGCAATATATGTTCCATGGCTCATTAAATAACTCAGTTTTTTCCACTTTGCATTTCAGCCAGCTCTCAGTCCCAAGAATAATTTGAGTGTGTGAGCTTTCCTGGAGGGCAGTAAATTTGGAAACTTTATTACAAATACTTCAATAGTTTCCTGATAAAATTGTGAAAGTTTAAGTGTCTTTATTCTCATCTCCCTGAAGGCACATATGTGTGGAACTAAATTTTCTAAGGACAAGCCGGTGGAGAAAGAGGTTCTGAAGTGGGGGAGGAGCTAGTGGGAGAGTTCTTCAATGAGGACAAGCTTGCACCACAGCTCATCATGTGCAATGAATGGGATGATGATTATGTTGAAAAACAGTAGACATGTGTATCAACAATAACCCTAATTTTTTCAAATACATTTTCTTCTAAAAATTTATAAAAATCTAGTTCACTTACTTTCTGAACATGCCTCGTACCTCTGATAATAGGTTACTCACATGGAAAATTGTCAGCAGCACTCAGTCTGACCACAGCAGTAGTCAGCCTATCCACTGGTTTTCAATGTGTTCCTTAGACCTTTTTAGTCTACTTGCACAACTAATTTATAAAGATATCCAACCTGACCAAAACAGTATCCTTCCTATTCTAGTGATTTTCAGTGTATTCCCCAGGCCATTATAGGGTAAATGCCTCTGAAAAAGAGCTCTGCACAGTTAATATGGTATAATTACATTTGAAATAGCTACAGCAAAACAAAATACTGCACTTTGAATAAAGCCAAGGTTATTAAAGAAAATGCATTTAGTGTCATGTGTCAAAACATCCCTCACAAGAAAAAAGGAATGAACTTCAGCAGATTAATTATGCATGTACATACTTCACAACTGAACAGATTCATCTTAATGAATTCAAGCTAATATCATACAACTACAGGACCAATAAGAAGAAAGATTTAGTAGCTCCATATCTAAGACAAATCAAAGCATCACAACCCTCACAAATAAACATAAATAAAAAAGGATGAACTTCAGCAGCTTAATTGTGAATATTCATACTCCACAATTAACAGATTCATCTTGATAGATTCAAGCTAATACCATATTACTACAGGTCTAAAAAGAAGAAAGGTTGAGTAGCTATACATTTAAGGGAAAAAAGAAGAAATGTTGCACTATGAAGGAATTATCCAAATGAGATGGAAATTGTATATGTGATGTATATTTATGGACATACAAATGACTACAATTTCAGAAAAATTGGATGATTTATTCAAGACAAAGAGCTTCACAAACTGAGTAAGTCAATAACATTTTGAGTCACCTCTGGCCCTTATGTAAGCAGTTATTTCACTTGGCATTGGTTGATAGTTGTTGAATGTCCTCCTGAGAAATATCATGTCAAATACTGTGCAAATGGTATGTCAGATCATCAAAATCTTGAACTGGTTGGAAGGCCTTGCCCATAATGCTCCAAATGTTCTCAATTTGGTAGAGATCTGGTGACATTTTATAACCAAACTATGGTTTGACAAGCACAAAGAAAGGATTGTAAACTCTTGCCATGTGTGGATGAACATTATCTTGCTTCAGAGTGTTCATTTAATCTGACCTGGTATGGGTCCCAAGGACTTCAGCAGACTCAAGAATAGGTTGCACCAATGTCCAATATGTGGTCTCCTTTACAGGAGAACCACTCTTTCCAAAAATTCTCCCAATAAATCAAAGTCAGCCATTTGCCTTCCATATCACAGTTTTTACAAGCTTGTTCCACCTCATATCGCTTTGCAGTGTTATGCCAGATATTTAAACGACCTGACTGTGTCAAGCTGGACACTAGTGATAATGTATCTGAACACTGCAGGATGGGTTGCCATGAAGGGGAACAAAATGGGGCGTAGAATATCATTGACATAATGTTGTGCTGTAAGGGATCTGCAGATAACAACCAAGGGAGCGCTAATATAATAAGAAATGGCATCACAGACCACCAATGCTGGTTGTCGGGCCTTATGGTGGGTGACAGCCAGGTTGGTATCTCACTGCTGTCCAGGACATTTCTGGACACATCTTTACTGCTCATTATGGCTCTGTTTGAAGCCGGACTCATCACTGAATACAATTTTACTTCAGTCAATGAAATTCCAGGCTGAACACATTTTCGGAGATGCCCCAGAATGCAGTGCGATACCAACCTGAATGTTGTCCACCGTGTCACCCGGCAACCAGGAGTAAGGGTGTGGGGTGCCATTTCTTTTCATAGCAAGACATCTTTGGTTGTCATCCATGGATTCTTTACAGCACAGCAGTATGTCAATGATATTCTACACCCATTTTTGTAGCCCTTCATGACAAGCCATCCAGGGCTTACTTTACAGCAAGATAATGACCTCCCGCAAATTGCGAGGCTTTCTGCTGCTTATCGTTACACTTGTGAAACCCTGCCTTGGCCCGAAAGGTCGCCAGAGCTCTCCCTGATTGAGGACTTTTGGAGCATTGTGGGCATGTCATGCGGACATCCAACAATTATTTCAATCAGTGCCAAGCTGAATAACTGCTTGTGTAAGGGCCAGAGGTGGACCAGTGTGTTATTAAAATAACTAAAACTAAACTCCTCCCAAACAAGCCATGAAGGCCCATCGGTACCAACCGGCTGCCGTGTCATCCTCAGCCCACAGGTGTCCCATTGTGTTATTGAGTTCCTCAGTTTGTGAAGTTGTTTCTCTTGAGTAAACCATCCAGTCTTCCTGAAATTGTAGTCATTTGTCTGTCTGCACATGTACATCACATCTCCTGATTTCCATCATATTCAGATTATTCCTTCATGGTGCATCATTTTTTTGTGTTAGAGTGTATTAAATACACTGATGAGTATTAAATACACTGCTGTCACCAGCAGGAAGTATCTTAACCTTTATAAAGCACTAGAAACGACTTTAATAATGTCATGCACACTGAAATAGAGAATGTTCATTTATGGAGTTTAGAGTTGATTTTCTATCAGATACTACAGATTGAGAAGGCATCTAAAATTGTTGATGTCCAGCTTTGCATTATGTTCCAAAGTAAAATTTCGTGTGAGAATTTACGAAGATAGTGTAAGAGCTATTGGCCCAACAACATGTAGTGATTTAGCTATAAAACAAATAGTAGCATGTTGGCAGCACTGGGTGGTTGATGTTTTGCCAAACTGTTTCCCATTCAACAGTACATAGCCTAACTTCCAGCTTGTTATGTTATAGTCATTCCAGCATAACAGAACAGAGGCTTGCAGCCAACCAATGCCTGCCTGTAGCTGTTCCTAGAATGTAGCTCCTGTTTAAGAAATATCCTTTAATGTACGATAGTTGAATAGCATGTCTGTGACATGTACAGCTTCTTCCTTAAATCTACAATCTACCATACTGTTTGTAGGATCATACTTTTGTTTTTATTCAAGTACAGTTGAAGGTTTTTGTTGTGGCCTTAGTGGCCTAAGGAGGCAACAAACAAATATTTGTACACTGTTGGTAAAATTAAAGTGTGCTTTTCTTCCAGAAGTACTCCTCCCTTGCATAACACATTGTGGTGTTCCTCAGTTGTGGTTTTGCAAGACCAGTCCACAATTCAAGTGTTGAGCTGTAAGTGTCCTCTTTTTGTATGAAGTTCTTCCACACAGTTTTCATAGGCCATCCATAACCAGTAGACTTGTCTTTAAGTTTCCAGAAGTGCAAACTAGTTACCTTCCTACTACCTGTTAGTTTCTTGACACACAGGAAACCACAGTGATTGTTAAAGGTTATTACTTTCTATTTCTGCTTTTTGTAAATTGTCTTTTAATTATTGAGAGACATATATTCCATCTATCAGTGGAATGTCCAGGTTGGAATGTCAATGGATATGAAAGGATAGATTACTACTCAGTGTAAATATGCCACCATGAATTGCATACACACACAACAAAAAGACTGTTACACACCAAGCTTTCGGCCCAATCATTCTTTAGAAAAGAAAGGAAAACAAACACGTATTCACACCCCATACACACATAACTGTTATCTCTGGCTGTTCTGGCCAGACTGCAGTCCTCACACTGAGTGAAAGTAGCAGTGGAGAGTAAGGCAGTGAAAGGGGAGAGATAGTAAAGTACAAGTGAAGGGAGAGAAGAGCACTGTCTGGCAGAGTGTGCAGGGACTAGAAGGTGGCAGGACAAAGCTGTCAGTGATGGGAGGTTATTGGGGGAGGATTGTAGCAGAAAAAAACAGAAACAGAGATGGGAAAAGATGGGCCTGGTGGGTATGGTGACAGAGAATTGTGCACAATGATGAGGAGGGGATGTGAAATGTGAGGAAGTAATAGGACAGAGAGGATAGATACTATTCAGTGGGGGATGTGGGGACAATAAGTTATTGTAGGCTGAGGCTGGGATAATTTTGTAAGTAAAGAATGTGTTATAAGGATAACTCCCTTCTGCACATTTCAGAAAAGCTGGAGGTGGAAGGGAGGCTCCAGATGACTCGGGTTGTGAAACGGCCATTAAAATCAAACATGTTATGTTTAGCTGCGTGTTGTGCCACAGGGTGGTCCACTTTGCTCTTGGACTCATTTTGGCAGTGGCCAGTCGTCCTGGTGGACTCAGGGCCAAGACACTCTTTCCTCATTGCTTTACAACCTCACCATCTTCTCTCCTATCTACTTCTCCTGCTCCTCCTCAACCCAGTGTGCCACTTCCTTTATGTTGACCTCCTCTTCTCCGACAGCTCCATCCACATTTATGTCCACATTAAAGCCACCAACCACTAACAGGACCTGCATTTCAACAGCTGTCATCCCTTCCACACCAGAAGACCTTGCCATGTAGCCAAGCCAGGGACTGCATATATGCAGTGACAAGAACTACCTTGCCCAGTATGCTGATGGTCTCACAAACGCCTTCACAGATGGGCATTATCCCCCAGACCTTATCTGCAAACAGATATCCCATGCCATGTCCTCACACACCCTCAATCCTCCAACCACTCTAAAGCACCAGCTGCCCCCCCTTCCTCACCCAGTGCCACTCTGGATGGGAACAACTGAACCACATCCTTCATCAGGGCTTTGATTATCGATCATTGTACCATGAAATGAGGTACATCATATTGTATTGTATCCCTGTGGAAGATCCAAGTACAAGATCTGCCCAATCCATTCATCTAGAACTTCCTATTCCAGTCCTGTAACAGGCTTGTTGTACCCCATCAGAATCCCAACCACCTGTGAAGTCAGCCATATCATATACCAGGCCTACTGCAGTCATTGCACAACTTTTTATATTGATGTGATTACACACCAGCTGTTCACTCTGATGAATGGCAACACCAAACTGTCACCAAGAGCGTGGTGGACCACCCTGAGGCCCACTAACATAATTATCCCGATTATCCTGACCTCAACCTATGGCAACCCACGCACCACCCAACAGTTTCTACCCCCTTTGTCCCATGAACTCCTACACATACTCCGTTATCCCTCCCCCTTCACTGCCCCACTCCCAATTGCAAGAACTGTGGTACAGACTGAGCAGCTGGGAATAGTGGCCATATGTGTATGAGGTATTCGTGTTTGTGTAGATGTGTAGGTATTTTCCTTTCTTTTCTGAAGAAGGCGTTGGCTGAAATCTTATTGTGTAACAATCTTTCGATTGTACCTGTCTGCAACTCAATATACCATCTTGAAAGTGAGTAGTGATCTATCATTTCATAATTATTTATATTCTATCCATCCTACTTGCACCACCATTATCTAAGTGTGTGAACAGTGTTGTGCTCGGGAAAAAATGGCATCAGGTATCCACTAATTTTTAATAGCTACATCTGCAAACTCCTGGCATTTTGTAGGATTGGAATACTGGTCTACAGACTCAGTTATGCAATTAAAATTGCCACCAAGATTTATGTGGTGGTTTGTTGTCAAGAAAGGACAGATGTCTTTATTGGAAAAAAGGGGGCTTGCTCATCTGTTATTTGTACCAGACAGTGTGTAGATATTTATGAGTTGCACTTCCTGTCTATTACAAGCTATAGGCTGTAGAGAGAGGGTGGCAGTATGATATTGCATCATAATACAAAAAACTATACTGCCAAGACTGCTGGTTGGATGAGGATATTGGCCTTGGGTGCAGGGTCAGCCCAGTGGATCTTGGCATGCTTCTGGGTAGTAGACCCACCTCATTTCACTCCTGTTTATTACTTTTCTGTTGATATTTTAACTCCTCTTTATCTCTTGTACACCTCAAATGAAACTGTGAACTAGTTTGATTCACAGCCCTTCAAACTTTTTAAATATTTTTATATTTGATCTTGCTTTCATACTTATTTGTTATTCCAGATTTTAACATTATTGGCAACATCCAAAATTCTGTGTGTATTTTACACTAACTAGGAGACTTCCAATTTGGTACTGGAGGTTTCCTTCCACTGCAGGTCTAGTAAGTGGTTGGATGGAGGTCGTCATCTCAACTGCTTCTGGCTGGTCCACCTCTCCCACCTCCCTCTGTATTATTACTTTTTATTGTTGTTTTTCCTTCCCACTACTTTTTACTTGTTCCTTTGCATCAGATGACACTGCAAAGTATAAAATTCACTGTTCACTCATTTCTCCTCATGTAATCCTTTAGGCTCTCAATATTAAGAAAAAAGGAACTTATGACCACACTGTTTAATCCCTTTTCACCTCATTCATCACATATCATTGTAAATACTTGTGATGATTCTGCTCTCAAAGAGAGTAAACTTGTTTTAACTGTTCAGTCATCAAATATTGCATAACATTGGTGAAAGGGTGCACAATGGGCATCTGTAAGCATTTGTATTGTAACATGTTAAAATAATGTTTCACTCAAACTACCAGGAAGCACCCCACTGGTGTTAATGTTGGGAGACAGTTTCAGAGTTCAAGCCTTGTAAAGTATTAATAAATTCAAAGTGTGTATTTAATTAAAAAAGATAAGATAGTAGTGACAAAAATATATGAAGAATTATTATACTAAATTTTGGTGTTTTCACAAACCTTACAAGGTATAAATTTAGTTTAGAGACTAAGCAGTTTGGAATCAAACAATCAGAAAGTGCCTTCAGATTGAAGAATGGTTGAACCAATGATATAGAAGCTGTTCTTTGTCATATGGTAAAGAGCTGTATAAGTCAGTTACAGGGACTGGCACTGTTGGTGGTGCAAGTACACAGGTGGTGTACTGGAATACCTATGCCACAGAGAGTTGCCATTAACATCAGTGACTGCTTGAGCTGACTATGTAATAGTCATGTAAGCTGTTCATTTTGAGGGCTCATTTAGAAGAGTTATGCATAGTTAACACTCATTTTAACTTGAACATGCTCATTCCTACAGCTGTCAGTTTTAATTTGGAGACTGTTGACACATAACAATGCAGAAGGTTGTGATACCATCAGCATTAAACTCACAATAATCCAACGAGTATAGGAATTTAACAGTGAATAACAGTTAAATGTATTCAGTGGTTCTTGAACTTGTTGCTGTCACCTTCAAAACTCCAGAATACCGAGGTAATTGTGATAATTATCAATGTTAACAGATTAGCACTAGTTGTTATTGGTTGTTAGTACAGTTGCAGATCATATGGTATATGATGCATGGTGTAAGCCTATGGTACAGAAGTAATCAGCAGCGGCTACTTCTGCCAGCTAATATATAACTGCACATTTCTGAGTACTCTTATTTGTGATGGGATTTATGGAACACTGTGTATTCAAATGAAACTTTGTGTATAAATTCAGTATTTGTGTTAAGAGGTGCACACAATCCATAGGGCAGTGGAACAAATAAGAAATGTTCAAATTACAAAATTTCGTATCTATTCTGATTCACAGAGTCCTCTCCACACCATCCAATACACATATGTACAACAGAAGAACTTTCTAGTTAGCCCATTCATTGCAACATCTAGGGAAGGATGCAATATTCTACTAGGTATTACAGCATGTGTGAATTAAGGAAAACACATCAATGAATAACACATACTTTTTCCAATCAGTGAATGTAGCAGCCAAGAGAACTCTTGTCAGTGTATAGTTACAGTATTTTCAATACAGTATTTTCCATACTAAAGTAGAAGGTAAATCAAGCAATGGGAACTCCAGGTGGGAATATCAACAATGTAGAGGGGAAAAGATAGGTCGCTACTTACTATACAGAAGACAAGTCAAGTTGTAGACAGGCACAATCAAAAGACACTCTCATATAGCTTTCACACACACATACAAGCAAGCATAACTCATGCACACACAACTGCCAATTCCAGCATCTTGAGCCAGAATGGAACATGTTGCTTGTGTATGTGTGAATGGTGCTTGCGTCTCTCTTTTACTCCTGAAGTCTGCAGTCGAAAGCTTTATGTGAGTGTCTTTTAATTGTGCCTGTCTGCAACTTCATGTGTCTTCTTTATGTTCAGAAGGTAAACTGGATGGAAATGATGGAAAGCAAGCAGTGGCTAGTGAGAACTGCCTTGGCATGTTGTATCTCCCTTGAGCTGCAGTGGTGGTGTGATGTCATGTTGATGTGTTTCTGGATGAAGTACTGCCCGTTAGCAAAGCTTTGGGCAGAAGTGCATCATTGCATGGTGTTTGAAATGTACATATACAGTAAAACCCCAAATTAAGGAACCCACTTTTAGGAATATCGCCCTTTACATGAATACTTCCATTGGTCCAGCAAAACTCCCATTAGAACAATATCATTCTTCCACACTTTTAATGAACTTTGCCTTAAGAAAAAGTCATTTTTAAGGAATAAATATGAAACATTCTGTAAATTAAAATCTTTCCTCAGTAATTAATTAAACCTCAAGCAGGCAAGCCATTTGTGTAACTCGAGCAGGTGTGTAACATAGTTTGTTCATATGTAAAGAATAGCTGTCCTTATGCTACCAAGGTAAAACATTTATGAGCAAAATCACAGTTTAATTTTAGTGTAACTAAACAAGAATGAAATAAAGTTGCATTATATGACAAAATCACTGTTTCCTCTGTTGCTTTATGGAAGTGATACCCCCCTGTTAATTATCAACTCGAAGCATTAAACAGCCCAGTGGCATCAGATACCAGCCAACTGCTTATTTGATTGCTAATAATGTTATAGAAAACTGCCTCATTAAGCAACTGTGATGTTAACTAGGAATATGAACTATTTTCTTGCATGGAGCATACATTTTTCTCACCTGGCTCACTGTTTATTTTATGTTGCTGCTGCTCTCTTGGACATATGAGAGCACAACTTATCACTGTGTTAGCTGAAGCAATAACGAAGGAATAGGCATGGCCTCACAATTGTAACACAATGCCAGAATGGTACAAGACAATGTTATTTGTGGTTGGCACACTTTGTACATAGACAGGCCTACTCAAGTATTAAAAAGGGGTTTTACAGTTATTGATAGTTTTAGAGTGCTGAGTAGAAACTGTTTCTCTATACTGTAAGTGGGCTATAACAGCCAAATTTTAAAATTGTGTAATTTTTGTTCCTTTTTATAAATTTTAAGCTATTTTTCAAGTATTCCATCATTTCCAGCTACTTCAACTTCCAACTCTGGATTGTTTTATACCTCAATATGGACAACAGAGTATTTAAATAAGTTTCTATTTTATCAAGTTTTCTTTGCTACTACATTCACTGATATTTTGTCTTTAATTTTCAAGTGCTGTGACACCCAGCAAACTGTGATTACTATGCTTTTTGATTAGTTTGTTTTCTGCATAATTTATTTTCTATTAAAGTGTAGTGTGCAATATTTAAGCTTGAAAAGTGCCTTAGACCAAGCAACAGAAACAAAATAGTAATAAATGTCATCTTGAAGTAATTTACAATATCAAAATACCATTATCATGTGTTATTCAAGTAATATTGCCACTTCTAGTCATCTTCAATGTAAAAAGAGAAGCTACACGTTAAATTTATTTGGTATTTCAACAGTATAGATCTCACAAAGAAAAACTGTGTGAGAGACATTACTTCCAGGAATTTTTGAAATGGCACACAGCCTACTGAAGAGAGTAACATTCATTCTGCAAAATACCACTGAGCTGTGTCTCACCCATTTCTGTGTGATGTCATTCTTTCCAAAGGTACTAGTCCAGCAACATATGTGGGAGGGTTCTTGGGAAGTTGGGAAGATAGGAGAGAGGTACTAACAAAACTGAACCCATGAGGGTGGGTCATGAGTCATGCCTGCATATCCCAGTAGATAAGCACCTTACTTACAAAAGCCATGGTTCCACACTGGAGTCCTTGTCCAGCACACAGTTTGAATCTGCCGGGAAGGAAGGAAGATCAGTATTTAACTTCACATTGACAGCCAGTTCATTGGATATGGAACACAAGCTCAGACTAAGGAAAGATGGGGAAGAAAATCAGCCATACTGTTTCAAAGAATACATCCCAGTGCTTGGCTTAAGCAATTTAGATAAATCATGGACACACTAACCCAGAATGGCTGGGTGTGGATTTAAATTGACATCCTACCAAATGTGAGTTAATTGTGCTAACTGCTGCACTACTTCACTTGGTTAATCTGCCTGGAATTTTCAAAACTATGCACATTCCACTGAAGAGTCAAAGTTTCAGTTTAGAACAATTTGTCTCCTAATAGATAATAGTGAAAAGACTAGTAGCTGTTATCTTACTTCATTTTCAGTCACTAGAGTCAAAATTTTGGGTACTGGTAATGCACCAATATGTGAATAGTGCACAGAGTTTCACTGTATCTCATCATACTGTATTTAATAAAGAACAGAAGAAGTGCAATCAGTCCTTTGTTATGCAGTTATTGTGATCAGTTTGATAGATGTTGTAAATCCTCACTACACAAAGCAGCAGCCATAGTATCTGATGTAAAACTGTGTTGACTGTATCTGGCTTCATCGCAGTGCAGTCAAAAGTAGTCCCATACTCAGGGAATGAGAACAGAGAAGCAGATGCTGTAACCTGCATTACCATTCCAGGCAATGTCCTAGTGGAGGCAGTTTGCCATGGCCTTCTTCCATGGTGTGTGCTTGCCTGCCAGTATAGTGCGTGCTTGTGCAGTATAGTTTTGCATTAACTTATTATGGATGAAGGGAAGGAAGAGGGTGAAACCCAGTGCCAGCACATAGCTTACTATCCTTGAATAGTGCCAATGTTGTCACTGAGCTCAATGTCTCCATCCTTCAGATGGATCACTATCAACAGAGTCCTCATTTTTTTCACAAACTGTGGAGTGGGTTGGAATTTAATTCAGGACTTTGGCACAAATACTGATGATCAGGAGCTTGACACCGCCATCTCTCCTCTGCTTTACAGTCAAATACTGACAGAAAGTTTCCACCACCAGGATTTGAGCTGACGTACCTCTGAGTCAAGTGCCACTGCACAAGCATGCATGAGAAACCTCAGCTCTGGAGGAAAGTTATAGAACTGTATGATGTCCATTTACATATTTACATTTATTCACTGTTATATATCCTCAACATTCTGTGACTATTTGTAGAATATTTTATGGATGCAAATAAACATTGTGCTTTCCATTGAGAGGAATTGTGTCACTGAAAGTTGCTCTAACTCTGTAATTATGTCAGCTATTTTGCAAAACACTGTGCTTGTGTCACTGCAAACTGACACAATAGATGATACTAACAAGGGAATTATCTGATTTATCATGCTGATACATGCCATAATTGTTTCACCACTGATTTAAGATCCATATGTAAAAATTTGAATGTATTTTTTTCAACTTTTTTCCTTCAGTTTTGGGTGTTTGTAAACATATGATTCTGACTACAGTTTAGCTTTCATATTAAATGCTATATATACACTCTCGACGTGCAGGGATGGGGAACACTGTATTGATACTTGTCTTGGCAGTATGAAAACATACACCTACTGAGCTACTGAGAGAAAACATGTATTCATAATATCAGGTGTGGTAAATGTTGGTTAAATTTTTAGATGAACATTTAAATAGTATAGACATATGGTTAGAAATTACCGAACACTTGACATTGTGTATGAACCAAAGTGAAAATTCTGAAAATGGCTGTACTTATAACTGATCTGAAAGTGATGATGTCACTTTTGATTATCAGCTATTGCTGAAAGGAAATTTAGAAATTGAAATTACTTTATCATTCACAGAAAATGCAATGCTTTGATTGACAGGCCTAAGTAACACCCTTTTGTCAGCATTCTTTAAAAGAATTTTGCTTTATCATTGTAAACAAACATTCTCTAAGTCAAAAATGATGAATTTGCAATAAATAACAGCAACATTAAATGTGTGTCATTTTGCACATTTTCCTGAATCTGGATAAAAAATCATTAGTTGCAACAACACAATGTTGCATGACAGGACTTTAAATCTTTCATATGATATAGGCACAAAATAATTTACAGTTTTTCACTTCTTTATTATACAACTTCAAGACATCATATATATATAAAAATATGTCTAATGTTGTATTGAAGAACATGTCAGAAAAAGGAATGATGCAAATTCAGAGGAGAACATCACTGGTTGTCATGAATCATATGTGTGTAAATACACATCAATTTAATTTTTGGAAAAATTGTGCTAAAATGATTCTTTCATTCAAAAGAAAAAAAATGCAGCAATGACCAACTAGTTCTTGCTTGTAGTTATAAATTTATACACAACAATCCATGCTATTAGTCATCATTGTTAATTGAGAATCGTGTGCCCATAAACTTTGGACCATATGTAAAAAGATCAATGTTCTGCACAATGCAAAAATAACAGGGCTCTGCATAGCATGAATAGAGCAACATTCTGCACAAAAAACATTATATGACAGAATCTCGAAGACTAGGAAATGGAAAGAAAAATAATGGTTACCATCCATCACATTTATACTCCACTTTGTGGGGAAAAACTTGTCCTCCTCTTAGTTTCTAGAACATGTATTAAAATTCAGAATCATCAGCTGCATTTGAAACTCATCTGACAGATAAGCTCAGATACTTCAGGGTCCACCAGATATGACTAATGAACTTGAACCATTAGGCCAAGAGTTTTTGCAACAGCAAAATACATCTTACAGGATAATGTTATGAACAGATCACAGCAGTTTCCTATCTGTAACCTAGACAATATGTTTCCATTCAATAGCTAATACACTATCAATTTTCCTTTTTCTGGTTTCAAAATACGATTCAATATGTGTGGCATCCCTCAAAATTTATTAACAATGGCATTAATTTATCCTTAACTCCAGCCCAATTTTCTGTAAATATGACAAAATCTGTCTGTGACTCATACTGCTGCCACACAACACCCTTAATTATATGCTCATGTAACATTAAAAAAAAATACACATTTGGAGAATTCTATCAATATTTCAAACTTTTCCAGCAGTTACAAGGAATAAAATTGCTGTTGAAATGTTGGAAATATCGCACTTATTTGTGTCTAAACTATACCAGTTTGGAAGTAACATTATGAATTTACATACACTGAAGAACCAAAGAAACTGAAACACCTGCATAATATCATGTAGGGCTCCCACAAGCACGCAGAAATGCCACAGCAAAACATGGCATGGATTTGACTACTGTCTGAAGTAGTGTTGAAAGGAACTGACACCATGAATCCTGCAGGGCTGTCCATAAATCCGTGAGAGTACAAGGGGCTGGAGATCTCTTCTGAGCAGCACGTCATGAGGCATCCCAGATATGCTCAATAATATTTATGTCTGCAGAGTTCCATAGCCAGCGGAACTGTTTAAACTCAGAAGGATGTTCCTGGAGCCACTTTGTAGCAATTCTGGACATGTGGGATGTTGCAATGTCCTGCTGTAATTGCCCAAGTCTGTCAGAATGTGCAATGGACATGAATGGATACAGGTGATCAGACAGGATGCTTACGTATGTGTCACCTGTCAGAATCATAGCTAGACATACCAGGGGCCAATATCACTCAAATTGCGTACACCTCACACCATAACGGAGCCTCACCAGCGTGAACAGTCCCCTGCTGATATGCAGGGCCCATAGATTCATGAGGTTATCTCCATACCCATACATGTGCACCTGCTTGATACAATTTGAAACAGAACTTGTGTGACCAGGCAATATGTTTCCAGTCATCAACAGTCCAATGTTGATGTTGACAGACCCAGGCAAGGTGTAAATCTTCGTGTTCTGTAGTCATCAAGGGTACACGAGTGTGTTTTCAGCTCTCAATATCCATACATGTGCACCTGCTTGATACAATTACAAACAAAACTTGTCTGACCAGGCAATATGTTTCCAGTCGTCAACAGTCCAATGTTGATGTTGACAGGCCCAGGCAAGGTGTAAATCTTCATGTTCTGTAGTCATCAAGGGTACACGAGTGGGTTTTCAGCTCTGAAAGCCCATATCAATGATGTTTTGTTGAATGGTTAATGCACTGACAATTGTTGTTGGCCCAGCATTGATATACGCAGAAATTTGCGGAAGGGTTGCACTTCTGTCATGCTGAATGATTCTCTTCAGTCATCATTGGTCCCATCCTCGTAGGATCTTTTCCTGGCTTCAGTGTGTGAAGATCTGATGTTTTACCTGATTCCTGATATTCACGGTACACTCATGAAATGGTCATACAGGGAAATCCCCACTCCATTGCTACCTCAGAGATGCTGTGTCCCATTACTCATGCATCATCTGCAACTCCAGGTTTACACTCACTTAAATCTTGATAACCTGTCATTGTAGCAGCAGTAATTGATATAACAACTACAGCAGGCACTTGTGGTCTTATACAGGCACAGCCAACCGCAGTGCCATATTCTGCCTGTTTACATATCTCTGAACATTGAATAGGTACATCTATACCAGTTTCTTTGGTGCTTCAGCGTATATATTGTATTTGTCTACAGATATTTCATAATCTTCTCCTTACTTTCAATAGGTGATTCAGTACTCATCTTCCAAGGCTCTGTAACTAGTGGCATGAGCTCTTTAGAATTCAAGATTGTATGGTAGGCAATTTCAAGTCTGTAAACTATGGAAAGTCATAGTTCATAAATTGTCTGAATAACTTATAGTTCATTTGACCAGTAAAATTTTTGCATACAGAATTTATGCAAAGATAGAAAACAGCAGGGGCTAGTAGTTATATTAAATGGTTCAATGAAAGTGGCTAACTTTGAATTGAACATTTCACATCAGCATTTCAAGAGCAAACAAGTAGAAGGCATTTGTTTCTAATTGATCTTAATACTATTTTGTTTTGAAACTTTAGAGCTGTACTATCTAACATATAATAACACAATGACTGATGAGAGAAAAATAGTAACAAAGGTATATTCCACTTTTTTTCCAAGTCAACATTCATTTGACCGGGAATGTGTAAATTAATATACATATAATATATGATTTATCTGTGTCAACTGCTGAATGGTCAGCGTGGCTGAATGCCATTGCCAGGGAATTTTTCTCAGTGGCAGGGCTAGTACGAGGCGCACTCAGCCTCGTGAGGCCAACTGAGGAGCTACTCAACTAATTAGCAGTGGTTTCAAGGTCGAGAAACCTGACAGCAATTGGGAGAGTGGTGTGCTGACCACATGCCCCTTTATACTACAGCTGATGATGCCACTGGCTGAGAATGATAGAGCAACTCATCAGGTCCAAATGGTTTATCTAGGGCCAGAATGCAAAATGTGGAAAAAATATATGATTTACTTTGTGAGGCACAAGCATAATGAAGTTCACCTAACTTCTAGTGGCTGAGACAAAAAATAGATTCGGTATTCATAGCCATCTGTAATTTTGTTTTCTCTTTTATAAATGATAGAAATACTTCTCTTTTTTAGAGGGAATGTCAGTTCATGATTTCAAGAAGCATGGGAAAGACTTGATTGATTACATATACCACTTCATGAAGACTATAAGCTCAAGAAGAGTCAATTCTGATGTAGAACCTTTTTATCTTGTAAAATTACTCCCGGATGAAGCACCTCATGAACCTGAGGAGTGGGACAAAATTATGAAAGATGTTGAAGACAAAATAATGCCTGGGGTAAGTTTCTTTAACATTACTACCTACAGTTTTCAGTAAATAGTGTTGTAGAAAATGTTTTTCACTTATGAAATTTGTTATAAATGATACAACACAATTGATCAGAGCAGTCATGTCAACAGAACAACACCAGAAGAAAAAATTACCATCTTTACTTAATCATTAAAGTTGTCACTTGCTCAAAAAAATGTTAGGTATGTAACACCAAAATCTCAGTTTTCCCAGTAATGTAATGATCTGACAGCTAGGGAAACAGATTTTAAATATTTTTTGAAATAGGTTTTTCTGGACAATTGTTCTATAGAAGGAAATCAAAATTACAAGCCGGTAGCATACAAAATTAGCTTTTGATTTTCCTGTTAAAAATATGTTTTAGAAAGCCAATCTATTTTTAGCAGATGTGTTCATCTTTGTCACACTAGTGTAAAAAGTATCATGAAACCAGCTAAGGAAAAAATCTTTGCAGTTCACATACACTGAAAAGCCAAAACATTATGCCTATAGCCTACCATGACATTGGATGCTGCCTAATTGTGCTGTGGGCACATCACGCAAAAAAAAAGTATGTAAGCGGAGCAGACATGGATGGGGGATCACCCTAACAAAGATATGGGCTACAAATGGGGGAATCCATCCAGATAAGCAACTTTGACAAAGGGTAGGTTATTATTATGCAGAGCCTGTGAATGTATATCCCTAAAATGGTGAAGCTGGGAATACATTCATGTGCTTCTCTCATGAGCATCTACAGAAAGTGGTAGAAGGACAATGAAACTACCAGTAGGTGCTAAATGGTTTGACATCTGCAACTCTCCACAGAATGTTGGGCTAAGAGGCTTGTCTACTGTGCAAGGTAAGGTAGATGGTGATCAGTGGCATCTCTGCTGAAAGAACATAATGTTGGTGCACACACAAGTGTTTTGGAGTACACCGTTCATCATATGGTGTTGAACATGGAACTGCATAGCAGACCACCTGTACATGTTCGCATACTGAACCAATGACTTCATCAATTATGATTGCAGCAGGCAGGGGACCATCAGGCTTCAACCATCAATCAATGTTAGCTCATTGGGTGAATTGTACTTTTACTACAATATGTCAATGGTTGTCTCCACAAACATTGTCATCAATGTGAATGGTGCCTCATACCATGCAGCATTCCACAGACACAGGCTGGTGAGAGCAGTATTACTGTATTTTATGGACAATAAGATTCACTTTTTTCTGTGATAAATTGTCTCCAAAATTCTGGTACATCTCATACTCAAAACTAAAATAAAAATGTCCAGTGTTTGATTTGAAATTCCCACCTCTCTTAAAAATGGCAATATATTCAGTGCCATGGGAAACCTACCTCTATCTAGCAACACTGGAATCAACTGGAATTGTCTCCATCCTATTCGAGCACCTCAAACACACAACATTGACATGCCTATGATGCATCACTGCAGTCTATGGTGCCAGTGAACCTGAACTGAAAGTGGTTTGTGTTATTGGTAACAATGCAATACTTTTGCCAGTACCTAGTTTTGTAATTGAATAAAATAAAAGGTATTCATATGATGTCGACTATAGATTGAAAGTAATAGTATGTGCTGAAGAATATGGAAACAGGGCAGCTGAGTGACATTTTAGCCCTCCATCAACAGAAAAAAATCATTGCTATTGGTGGACTAATAAAGAAAAATTGATAAAAATGAGGAAGACTAAATGCGCAGATAGAGGACTGAATGCAAAATGGCCAAAAGTAGAATAAGATACCGTATTTACTCGAATCTAAGCCGCACTTTTTTTTCCGGTTTTTGTAGTCCAAAAAACTGCCTGCGGCTTAGAATCGAGTTCAAAGTAAGCGGAAGTTCTGAAAAATGTTGGTACCGCCACAACTAACTTCTGCCGTCGAATATATGTAGCGCTACACAGGCATGCTTTGCAGGCACAAAGATAAATACTGGCGCCAAAACCTCTGACTCAGTAAGTAAATTTAAAAAAAGGGTGGAAGACGAGCTATTTTCTCCGCCCCGAGTTTCGACCATTGCATTTTCGTACATTATCCAACGAAGTAAATACAAATTCTGTATTGTTCATCTTCAAATGTAGCAGCATTTCAATGTACTATGAAAATCCGACTGGCAAGACTGTTTGGGATGTTTGTCAATATGGCCAACTCTACGTTCTGAATTTTTTCCTACCTGTGAGAAAAGATGGTTGCTAATAGGAACTTTTATGATTTGTGAATCACATGCAGTATTCTCTTCACCATAAGGATAATACGAATATAAACATTTTGTCATGTATTCTTTCGTGTTTGCTGCTATCTCATTTAAATCTTGCTTGCCTAATAAGCGACGAAACTAGTGTGAGACAACAGCAAACGCGGAAGAATATACATATCATGTCATGTTTATATTCGTATTATTCTTATGCCTAATAGTGATACAGTCAGAAATGAAGCACGGCAATTGACTAGATTTTGAAATCTAAGATGACTCTAATTTCTGTGCAGAATGTGATGTACAAAAGAGGTGTCTGCAAAGATTTTCAAATGGCAAAAAATTTTAGCTAAACTCTCGTTCAAAACATCTTCTATCATACGCAGTCTATTATTTGGTTCTTGTTGATCATTATCAAAGAAAGCAGCAGTGTAAGTAACAACAAATAGCAGTCTCTTGCCATTGTTATGCTAAAGAGACAATTCTCTCTTTTTTTTTATTGTAAGCGGCGTTAGCGCGCACAAAAGCAAGCCATGCCGTGAGCGGCGACAGGTCGTACACACACATTATCAGAATGTGACAAAGAATGCATGACACAGTACAAAAATGCATTTTCAGTGTAGGGTGACGTAAACACCGATAACAAAGAGAACGGCACTTATCAGATCAAAGAAAAATAAGCAATCGATTCAAACCAGACGTAGCACGTGAAAAAGGAAGGGTACCCGTATAAATAATGACGGAGCACCTGACGCATAGCAATGGCTACCTGGTAAAGCTTAACTGCTAAGCTTACGACTCGAACCAAACTACTGTAGCTGTATCGTCATTCATTCGACCTAAATTGTGTCTCATATTACAATGGACCAACTGTGTTTTGATTTGGAGGTGCGGCCTCGGGTATGGATGTGTGTGATGTCCTTAGGTTAGTTAGGTTTAAGTAATTCTAAGTTCTAGGGGACTGATGACCATAGATGTTAAGTCCCATAGTGCTCAGAGCCATTTGAACCATTTGAACACAATCAAAATGTCACTGGAATTAATACAAAAATAATTGAAATACACACTCATAAGCTAGTGCTACAGTGGAACTTAACAGACTAGGGTGGAGTGCTACAGGCGTATGAAGCATCATGGACTTAGTATGTGGAACAAATCAAAATACCTCAGAAAATGCCACAAGAGTATGAAGAGAAAGTATTATCTTTCCAGTGCTTTATTATTCAGCATCAAAAGAAAACCAGTGTGGAACTAAGCCAGATAACAAGTAAAGATGAAACTCCTCTGACATCTGATGTGCTGAGTAACAAGTGTTGCTATGAAAGTGGCTAAAACTGTAACTATAAAAACAAGTGAACACCAAAAGATGCACTACACTGTTGTCCTTTCATGTTGTGCTGACAGCACTAAACTTAAAAAAAAAAAAGATCATTTTCAAGCACAAAACAATGCCAAAACTATCTGAAATACCACCAGTTGTTGTTGTTCACATACATGACATCGGCTGGATGGATGAGGCTAGTTTGGAACTACAGATTAGCAGAGCATGGGACAGAAATATGGGTGCTTTGTTGAAGAAGACTTCTCTTCTTGTGCTAGATCAGTTTAGCAGTCATTTGAAAAATTCTGTGAAATAGGATTGAGACAGGTAAATACAAAGCTTTCTATTATTCTGGGAGGACTTGTTTCACAATTGCAACCCCTTGGTGTCTCAATAAACAAGCCATTTAAAGTGAATATGAGGGAGGAATGGAACTAATGAATGATAGACGAAACCAAACATGAATTCACATGGAAGAGAGCTTTAAAATAATCTTCAATCAAACAAGCATGTCATTGGAAAAAACAGTTTTGATCTAGAGTGAGAGAAGACATTATTATTAAATCTTTCAAGAAGTGTGGCATAAGTAACACTCTCGACAGCAGTGAAAGCCATCTTATATATGAAGAGTACAATCATGATGATGAAGAGGAAGAAAAAGAAGAAGAAGAAGAAAGTTCAGATGATGTTTTCCAGGGATTTTAAAGGTCAGTTTGGTTTTCTAAACTAAGAATTTTGTTTTAAATACGACTTTTCAAACTAAGAATAAAATGGTAAAAAATGGTATTTCTAAAAAAATTCCTTAAAAATTCTATCAATTACTATTAGTCCGTAGCATCTTATAGTCTGTAAAATATGGTATGCTATGGGAGACATTCTCCTGTGCTTGCATGGGACCCATGGTAGTAATCAAAGATACAACGACGGCTGAGAACCACCTGCATCCCCTCATGTGTTATGTCTTCCCTCATGACAATGTCACCTTTCAGCATTATAATTGTACACATCTTGGAGCCAGAATCATGCTACAGTGGTTTGAAGAGCATTATAGTGAACTTAAATTGATGTCTTGAGACCAAATTCATCTGATATAAATCCTAAGGAATTCATACGGGTCACTATCAGGTAACAACACATGCAAGGGTCCCTGATATGCAGACTCAGTGATATATTACACTTCAAAGATGGACAAATAAGCTACTAAGCAGGTGGTCATAATGTTTTGGCCCATCAGTGTATTTATTTACTTATATCAGTATAAGCCAACTTTAGGAATTTCCTTTGTGTGTCAGATAAATTTGCTTCAGAAATCTAAATCCTAATCTTTCAGATGCTATTTAAATGTGATTTTTGTGTTGTTTCACCTTTACATTATTTTTAACAACAAAACATGTGTATGTGTTAGGTTTTTTGCATAGTTTCAAATGCTGAGGGTCACAAAAAATGTAATTTGGACAGTCATACCTTAATTCAGACAATCATTCTCACTAGTTGCATTTCAGGAGTAAAGGTATAATTCTGAAAATTTTTGGAAATTTTTGTATTGTAGTAAATTAGAGGTTGTAAGTTACAATTGCATATATCACACAAAATGTTTTTCATTGTAAATAGACAGTTGTATCTCACAGTTGCACATTCTACAAATATTAGCAGCAAATCTGATTTTAAAAATCATTTCCCCTTAATTGTAGTGTAGATAGTTATGTAATTACTACAATATTTCCACCTTTTCCTGCTAGTTGATCAGTCTACTTTAAGACAGTGTTGAAAGTTTGCAATTGCAAGGTAAGATTTTACAAAGTCCAATGCTGTAATATAGTAGTGTGTTCTGTGGAGAGTATAATTATATCAGGTTTATTTAGTTAGGTTCCTGTTGTAAACTATCTGAATTTGTCATAAATTTCTCCACTTTTCCATTTTTACATCAGTTTAATAGGGACTATACCACAACAAAATGATAGTTTTGAAACTCCACATTCTCAAGTAGCTTCAGGGAATCAATAAGTTTTTTCACAGGATTTTCTATTGTTAGGAAAGAAAATTATTTTCTTGAGTGTTTACTGCCTCTGTTCTCAAAATGAATATTTAATCCTCATGGTGTAACAGATCCAGAGATTAAAAGAGAATTAACAAGATTAATATAAAGTTAATTGTTTACCATTAAGAAAAACATTGTAACTGTCGGAATACAGAACCCCACTGTGAATGCTGCTCTATATGCTAGATGACGTTCTTGCTCTTTGTAAGTAACTGTAAAACACCTTGACCACTGTCAAGTGTCAAGTGATGAATAGTGCTGCAAATGGTTGTGCTCAGTCGGCTATCAAGAGGCATGTACCAGAGATAACAAAGGTACTTCAAGTACTGACCTCTCCCTCAGATACTGTCATATTTCCAGGAAGTAAAGAACCTATCACCAGTCATCAACTTGAGTATAAGTGGCATCTCCATGTTAGGTTTGAGGGCCCTGTACAGGAGAGGCAGGGATGAGGGAGAACATGAAGTATAGTACTACACAGTCAATGATAATAAGATCATTATAGCATAACTGACTATAGGTGTCAATAAAAATTTAAAGAAAAGTATGATGCTATTCCTGCTTGTGAGCAGTGAACTTTAAACATTTATATCCAAGAAAGAAAATGTTGATTGCAAATGGATAAAGTCTGAGAATATTCTACAACATACTATATCCACGTATTCGCTGAACAAGGAAGGACTTGCCATATTAGCTAGCTGTTCTAAAACCAAAGAGAGCTTCTCCACAGATTTCAACACAGCTAAAGTGTCATAGGCAAACAAAAAGTGGACAAAGCAAAAATTAGTGTAATGAAAGTCAAGAAAAATTGATCAACAGTTTTTGAATGGAAAATTTTGTCTCTCAGTTTGACACAAAATGCTAAGGTTTGTTAATAAGTTAAATCAGTAATCAGGTGAAAGCCAGCTATCCAGACACTCAGTGACCATAACAGCATTGGAACACAGCATGATAGAGTGAATGTCAAAATACTAAATTATTTGTTCTAAAATTGTTGCACTAAGGAAGATTATACTATGGTTCCACCTCTCAATAATTCTATAAACAATAAAATGACCACATGATAGAACATCAATAAAAATTGCTCAACAGAGGAAAGGTGGCTGGAGCTGATGGGATACCTACAAAGTTCTGCATGAAGTATGTGAAAGAACTTTCTCATCTAGCAGCAGTCTACCATATGTTTCTGGAGTAATGAAGCATTTCTAATTGATTGTGTGAAACTGTGCTTTCTCCACAAGTCTGTGAGACCCAGAGGGCATCAGTTACCAGTGCACATGTTAATTCCATGTTCTTTGGTTCCTAGAAGGTATTTGATACAGTTCCACAGTGTTATCCAGTGGACAAAATATGAGTAAACGGAATATCAGACCAGCTGTTTGATTATATTTAGTAGGTCCTAGCAAACAGTACACATTACATACTAATCAGAATATATAACCAATCAGATACCGTTAGAAGCTCCAAAAGGCATTTTTTTGATAATGCTGTCATATTGAGAAATACCCCACTGTGAGAAAATTGTAGCAAAATGTAAGAAGACCTGCAGTGGATTGACACTTGCTGCAAGGATAAACAAATGTAGCATGTTGTGCATTAATAGTCATAAATCTTCCTTATTATATGAGTAGATGATTTCCAAACAATTACCAGAAAGCAGTCACAAACATTAAGTATCTGAGAGTGTGCTTACAGAATGTTTAAAGTGGAAAGACCACATAATACCTACTGCAGCGAAGGCAGATGCCAGATTGAGATGGATTAGAAGAATTCACAGGAAATGTAGTTTGCCCATCAAGGAAGTGGCTAACAAACCTCTTGTTCAACAATTACTTGCATATTGCTTATCAGTTGGGATCCTTATCAGAATGTATTGATGGAAGAAATAGATAAGATACAAAGAAGAGCAGTGGGTTTCATCACAGGTTTGTTTAATAAGCATGAAAACATCACAGAGACACTTACACATCACCAGCAGCAGATGCTATAAAAATGAATCAACATGTGATTTAGAGTAAAAATTCTGACTGCATACATTCCTATATATGTGTCAGATAAAGATGAAGGTAAAATCAGAAAGGGTCAAGCTTACATGGAGGTATACCATCTGTTGTTTATCCCATGTCTCTTTCACATCTCAACTGGAATGTGTAGATGCAACACTGGTACACAAAGTGCCCTAGACAACACACTACAATGGGGCTTTGGGATTGTAGATGTAACTATAGGTGTAGATCCGCTAATCAACTTGTTTGTGGTGATATCTCCCTCTGAAACTCAATCTGAGCTGGTAGAACCCATTCCACCTCTTGGGAATCCTGGGTGTCTCATGTATGGGTAAACAAGAATGAAAGAATTAATCATCAGTAGTTTGCATGTGTGGCAAATAATGGTATCCCTTAAAGGATTGATTGCAACAGATAGGAAAGATCACCATGTATACTCAGTGCCCATACCTGGAGGCCTCTTTCAGTCTGCTGAAGAAGCTGCTCTAGCAACCATTGAGGGAACTGCCATTGTGGCTCATGTTGGAATGAATAATGTCCATAGTCTGGGCTCTTAGGTTATACTTGGTTCATTCCAGCAAACTGGTGGAGAAGCTTGAGAAGACAAACCTTTTTCATGGAATTTCAAAAAAGCTCAAAACCTACAAGACTATTGCCTGAAATGATTATGATTCTTGTACAGAGTTGAATGGGAGGCCCGAACTAGAGACTTCTTAGGCTCTGTGACAAGCTAGGCTGCAGATTTCCTGGACTTGTGATGTAGGATTGAGAGCAGTAGGGCCCCAGGTAGCTGACTGTGTGTGGAGACCACTACATTAGTTTTTTTTTCCTTTATACAAAAAGATTAAATGACACTCCACTGAGTCCATTTTATATTAGCTGTAGGGACCTCTGAAATAGTTAGATAATTAGTACCATGTTCCATGGATTATTTGCATGATAAATTGTTGTGATACTGACCAACTTATTTTATATTCACCTCACAAATTGTTTTGTAAATATTGCTATAGGCTGATCATTTACAACATTTTGTTCTTTTTCTTTTTTTCTATTTTTAAAACATTCAGATGAAAGTTAGTAATTCCTACTAACCATCTTTTACTCATTACAATAATAGAAATTATTCTACAGAATAGAAAGTGTTTTTTTTTATTTATTTATTTTTTTTTTTTTTCAAGGAGAAACTTCTTCAGTTTGATTTCAAATATTACTTTACTGTCTGTCAGACATTTTATATCACTGGTTAACTGATCAAAAATTTTGGTTGTAGCACTGTGCACCCCTTCTCTGCGCTAAATAGAACCTTAAATGCAGTTTTTTCTTCTGGTTTTGCGTAATGTACACCATTGTTACTTATGACTGCAGTGGATTATTGACAACAAATCTCATGAGGGATTAAATATATATGAAGCAGTAATCAAAATGCCCAACTCCTTAAACAAGTATCTACAAGATGAGCATGAATAAGCACCACATATTATTCTTACAGCACATTTTTGAGCAATGAAGACTTTTCTTCCTTAAAGATGAGCTACCCCAGGACTTTATTCCATACAAAATTACTGAATGAAGATATGCAAAGTACATCAACTTACTGATTTGTCACTCCCCAGGATTTTCAATGTTTCTAAGTGTAAATGTGACTGACAAATAGTTTTAGGAGTTCCAAAATATGTTTTTCACAGTTTAAATTCTCATTAATATGGAAACATAAGAATTTTGAAGCTCTCACACTATTTATTATTTCCTCAATGTGTGTTGCACTTATTATTGGTGTAGTGTCTGTAGATGTGCAGAACTGAATATACTGTGTCTTTTAAAAATGGAGAGTGAGACAATTCAGAGGAAACCAGTCAAAGATACTTTTAGGACCACTGTTTACCTTTTCTTATGTTGCTATGTGTTTGCTTGGATTGATTACAGTGCTAGTGTCATCCACAAAAGAACTAAATCTGCTTGTAGTATATTAGACAGGAGATTGTTTACATGTATAAGGAACAATATCAGGCCTAAGATTGAGCCTTGAGGACCCCAATATGTGATTTCTCCCCAGTCAGAATAATATCCCTTGATTACATTGGCTGAATTACTAAGAACAACTTCCTGCATTCTTTTCCATTGGTTGGCTGCACTATCAGTCCCATACAAACTCTGTTTATCTTGGAGAATATTATGATCCAGACAGTCAGTTGGCTTCAATAGGTCACAGGAAATAATGGCTGGTGTTATTTTGTTAATCAATAATTGTAAAATTTGGTGAGCGACCTTGTAAATCTCATTCTGAGCAGAGCAGCTCTTCTGAAAGCACGCCTTTAATTTAAAGAGTATATTATTATTGCTCAGTTGGACTATTATTCTAAAATACATCATCCTTCAAAAATCTTGTAGAACCATGGCAGTAATGGAAGAGGATTGTATTTACTGACATCTCTTCTATCACCACTCTTACAGAGGGATTTGACAACAGCATATTTCAACCCCTGGAAAAAGTCTTGAGTTAGTGACACATCACATATTTCACATAAGACAGGCCTTATTGTATGGGGAAATGATTTAATAGTCTGTTGGAAGCACCATCAAATCCAGTTGGGCTTTAATTCTTGATAGAATATATAATTTTCTTAATTTCAGGAGGAGAAGTTGTTGATAAGTTCATATGATTGAATTTTATGAGTTATATGAGTAATCAGGCTATCATAGTCAGTGGAGCAGGAAACAACCTGGCTAAAGACAGAAAGTAATGCATTAGGAGTGACTTGAATGAAATGAGTAGTAACTGTACACCAATTTGTAGACATTTCAGGGCCATGACCAACCCTGAGAGAACACCACTGCAAGCCATGTGAACCCTGAGCTGAGGAGGCTGCTGCTGACTGAAATTTTGGACATGAGGATATACGAGGGATATCCACAAAGTACATTACATTTTGGAATTAAAAATAAATAAAGTATTGGAAATTTTTTTTATTATATACAGATGAAAGCCACACTTCAATACTACTTTTCTACATAGTTGCCATTTAAATTAAGGCACTTATCGTAGCAATGGACGAGCTTGGAAATTCCTTCGTCGCAAAATTCGGCCGCCTGCGCCTTCAACCACGTGGTTACCTCATCTTGAAGCTGTGCGTCGTCATCAAAATGCTGCATAGCCAACCACTTCTTCATTTCTGGCAATAAGTGGAAGTAGCTTGGTGCCAGGTCGGGACTGTACTGTGGATGAGGAAACAACTCCCACTTAAAAGATTCGAGAACTTCACGAGTGGCATTTGTCGTGTGGGCCCGGGTGTTGTCGTGAATCAGCAAGATCTTTGAGCCCAACTTTCCCCTGCGCTTGTTTTGTATTGCTCTTCTGAGGTTGTGCAGAGTTTGGCAATACCTTTGAGAGTTTATTGTAGTGCCTCTTTCCAGGAAATCCCCAAAAATCGTATTTGTACCAGGTTACTGATTAACCACGTGGTTGAAGGCGCAGGCGGCCAAATTTTACGACGAAGAAATTTCCAAGTTCGTCCATCGCTACGATAAGTGCCTTAATTTAAATGGCAACTATGTAGAAAAGTAGTATTTAAGTGTGGCTTTCATCTGTATATAATAAAAAAAAATTCCAATACTTCATTTATTTTTAATTCCAAAACGTAATGTACTTTGTGGATATCCCTCGTATATCCTCATGTCCAAAATTTCAGTCAGCAGCAGCCTCCTCAGTTCAGTGTTCACATGGCTTGCAGTGGTGTTCTCTCAGGGTTGGTCATGGCCCTGAAATGTCTACAAATTGGTGTACAGTTACTACTCATTTCATTCAAGTCACTCCTAATGCATTACTTTCTGTCTTTAGCCAGGTTGTTTCCTGCTCCACTGACTATGATAGCCTGATTCTCTTTATCAAAGTATTTACACAAATTTTCTGTGTCATCTGTCAACTGGTTAAGGCACTTGGCTCCACAATACTTATGACATTGTACCATTTTCCTAATTTGCCCTTTACTATCTTTCCTATATCCCTCTCATGGCTACTGCCTAGCAGTAAGACTGTTTTCTTCCTACTCTCTTTTAGTACTGATCTACACTTAAAAAACTTTCTTTGCTAGATGTCTGTTATACCCTACTATGACCTAGAGCTGGATGAGACGATTCCCCTCCTAATTCAGGTAAGAAGTCAAACTTATTAGATATTGTAAGTTCAAATATAGATGAAGAAGTTGAAGACCTGTTCCTCTTTCACCCATTCTTGTCGCCTTTACAAAGTTCACATATCATTTTCCCCCTTCCACGTATCTAGTTCCAATTTCACATTCTCTATCTCAGCTTGAAAGGCACAAATCATTGTCGCCTGTTCAGCAATTCTCTTGTCTTTTTTGCGGAGCCTACAGTTCCAAGGGAGAGTCTCACTGAGTTCCCCATTTGCGACTGTTCACCTTCCTCTTTTATGAAAATGCAGGTTATATTCACGTATGTTAATGGTAATTGGTTAAAAGTGAAAAAACAAATTTAAGAAGGCAGATGGCAAAACAAGAGGGGAAGTAAAAATGTCCCAGCTTGCTTTGTCACATTACCCCCTCATTGGATCGGACAGATAGATATTGCTAATAGCTAACTGGGTAATTCGATGACCACTAGTGACCCCAAACAGTGGATTAAAAATCTACACAAAATTTTTACAAAAGAAATCTTATCAAAAACTACAGTACATATGTTTTTCAAATTCCAGCTTATGTGAACTGGCCATACAAAAATCCCCATACAAAATATTTACATACAGTGCATTGTACAATGTCACAAAAGATCTGCAAGTTATACTTTTAATTAAAATTATGCCACTTCATCACATGTGACGTCCTTTTTGGGTAAGCGAAGATTAAATTTAAATATACATGTCATTTTATACAAGTCCTGTCTTGCTTAACAAAAAGTTAATCCTCATGAGTAGCACAAAGTTAAATTATACTATGCCTTGCATTTTACTTTTTAGATAGGAAATTTCACTTTCTCAATGTTTAGTATGTTTCACAAGCACTTTCACACTTTTAATGAGCTTTATCACATTTTCTCACCAAGTTGTCCACACCTTCAACAGGTCCAAGTGGCAGTTAGTTATGAAATGCACCCCGATCAGTTCCCTTGGAGGTGGTTCTCCTATGTCACAAAACATTTAAAAAAATGAGACAAAATACCCTACTTTAGAACACTTACTTTTACTTCTAACTTAAGTCTTAAAAAAAGGTTTAACATTAATGGCAAATGATAGTCATTACATCATAAATAAATACATTACATAGTTCTCATAACATTATAACTAGTAGCACTAAAATTGACTATAGTGCGAAAGGTGTGGACTCGTAAAACTTTAAAATCAAGTTTACTTTAGACTAAAAAACATTACTCTAAATCATAACTGTCTGAAACTGGTTAAACTTGAAAGATTTTTGTTTCCTTCCCATTTGCAAAATAGCAAAAACTCAAGATGTGCAGTAGCACAGATTTACTAATCATTACATTATGAAGAAAATAGTCACCACCACAGAACTTAATTACTGTCCAAATCGAAATTACTGGGATGGAAGTTGTACCGAATCATTGCCCCACTTCTCTGCTCCACTCTGAGAACTACTCTCACTCAACCAGAAAATCAAATCATCACAAAATCACAAAATGTTACCAAATGGTTGACTTGTCCAAATATTCACATCACACTTGCACCACAGTTATCAGTTAATCAGCAAACTTACTGTTCTTTGTTCCAGTATTACCACTTTAAACTCATAATTCCTCAGAACACAAGCAGAAGTTTTCCAGATAATGTATTGGTCTAATGATGCAGCATCATGCGATTTGTACCTCATTAAAATATTGCTCTTTCTGTTAAGTTCTCATTCCCAGCTGCATTGTCATGAATTGCACAATATACACAGTACCCAATGTTGCTTAGATCAAATTTAGATCCTCAATACAGTTACACCACATTTGTTTGTATAAGTTATTTTTTTCATTAATCATGTCTGTCAGCTCCATTATTTCACTTACATTTCTTACTTTGTTAGCCAATGGCGTGCATTCTCAAAAAGTATCCCTCTGCAGAGACAGGCAACCTAACCATTAATACCCTCACATTATTCATTATTTCATTATTGCATCATTATCTAATAAATAAACACCTGCTCTGCTTATCTAATACAAAATTGATTCTCCAGAAAAACACTCCACAGTAACAGATCCTTATGCTAAGGAAAACTTAACCCTCATTACCGATCAGACAAAATTATCACTTAGAAAAACTATTATTTCGCTGTATTCCATCAAATTACTTGATATTCTAGCCTGAAGGATGATGTACATACAAATCTTGCTTACACTTTCCACACACATTACTCCAGGCAACTATGTTTAAAGTTGTAATTCCTTAATGTTCTATAGGTAGATAGTTATCTCCATATTATTTGTTTTAGTTGTAAATATTTGTCATGTATTGTTGTTTTTCTGACATGTTCCACATCCAGGAGGACCTCCTCACTACGGATCAATTGGAATGAAAGTAAATCACAATCACAATATACTGATTGCACTGAACACAAAAACTTCTACTATACCACAATTAATATTAAGATATAGTATTTAAAATGGTTTATACTGCACATTGCCTCTGCTGTTGCATCAAATTATACTAATTTCACACATGAGTTGATAGGCTGTTGCACCACTGAATTGTAAACAGTTGTTGAGTTCACTGTTCAAAGTTCACTAGTCCTTGTTTATTGTGCCTACGTACAATATTCCTCACTTGGGGCACCAAATGTAATGGTTTGCCTTCCTATTTTATGAAAATGCAGATCATATTCATGATGTTAATGGTAATTAGTTAAAAGTGAAAAAACAAATTTAAGGAGGCAGATGGCAAAACAAGAGGGGAAGTAAAAATATCACAGCTTGCTGCTTTGTCATACATTGAAATCCCAACTACATCTGCCCCAATGGAATTCCAATCCACAACTGACAAATACCACTCCCTGTCTGTGTGCTACATCTGCAATTATCTTGCACTGCAGCAGAGATTAAATGCCACAACTAGAATTAAATCACTTAACATACTTTATGCTGCATGAATTTTTGTTTTTATGACCCATAAAAATGAGCTCTATAGATTAGTGCTTCATCTGTAAAATATGATGTTAAAAATTATTTCCACTTAAAGCAAGAACTCAGCACTCACATAATTGCTGTATCTGTTAATTAACTTATTCACAATAAAATGTAGTCTTAAACTTCAATGTACACGAACTGTATGTAAACAGACTACTAGTGCAAAATTTATGAATCAAATGACTTAAAATTTACACTACTTCCCAGAAATGAACTAAATAATCTGGGGACAGGTAATACTTAAATTGCTGGACAGAAAAAATAAGTAAATGAGATTCTGTAAATTTATTGCACCAAAATGTAAATAAAAATATGACTCCAACCTGACTTATGATCTTTTTGCATTTCCTGGAGTAATACGTAAAATAAATTGAAATCTTTAATAGTAAGCTTAAAAAACACACTAATACACATACTTACTGAACAAACTATACTAAAATAACTGCTATTACATTTTAAATAACTTATCTTTATGATAGCACTAAAATTCATGTGTCTCACCTGGTGCAGGGCTGCCAACAAAAATGTAAAGTCGTCAGTTGCTAATATATTACCAGATACAGAAACTTGGTAAAATTTAAAAATTGACAGCAGTGAGAATTTGGATGTAAGTATATATCAACAGGATAACTAATGTAATGTTGAGGTAGTGTGCTCATCACAGGAGACAAGAAACTTAAATCCATTAAGATAAAAACTGGAACTGCATGTGAGATCATTTGGGGAAATGTAAAATTGAGTTCTTATGGTATCCAACAGATTCAACGCCAAATGTAACTGAAGACTTGAGAGAAAATCTCAGTTTGCTTGAACATATGTTCCCCTATGAGAAGAATTTAATCCAGTAATTGAATGGATTCAGTATAGTTTAGTAAGTGGTAAGTATAATGAAACACATTCTGCAAAGGAATAGTAAACATTTTATCTGAAAACTAGTTAGAACAGATGGTTCAGAAACACACAGATAATGTGAATATTGGATCTAATGGTAACAAAGAAGCCTGACACTTTGAGGATGTCCACACTGAAACTCGTATCAGTGATTATGAGGCAGTCATAGTTAAGAAAAGCAAAGTGGAATTAATCCACGTACTATGAATATGCATAACTACCAAATACTGTTCACACAATAATTCACATACATATAATTATCTATGTTACAATTTACAGCCTGCTGATTTTAATGGTATGTTTGCTTTTACCTAAATGTTTGTTAATTGAGAAAGACTGGTAATTAAAATTTTACAACATTGTGATTCTAAAATTAGTGTGAGCTAAGCAGTAGTTTTGAGAGGACCTACACCACTTGTTAGAAAACTCAAAATTCCTTCCTTCTAGTATCTAGTTTCATTTTTTGAAAAACTAAAACTTTTAACTTAAATAATGTCCATAACTAAATTTTCCCCCCGCTAAAAATTACCTTGCCCATTTGAGTCATTATGCTCATTTGATTCTAGGATTTCATATTATAATTTTGTTGCCCTAATTTTTCTATATCTGATAGTGCCCTTGGCTATCTAATTGAGCCACTAACTAAGAATATGAATAAATTCAAACCAAGTACCATTTATTATATTCAATAGACTAACTCTAATACTATTTCTGACTTACTCTGTTTCATATATTAATTGTGGTTAACAAAACCACAAAATGTCATTACACGAATCTGTATACAGGGTGAGTCATGCTTTGATACATGGTAGTATTAGTGATTCTGAACAAAAAACTTCATACGGACATATGCCCTATTGTGAATGGTTGCCAAGATAGAACACATTTAATATCACTTTTGTACATCTTTCTTTAATAAGTCAGAAACCACACACGCAAATGAAAACAGGACTCAGTGCACAATTAAACTAAATAAAATTTGCCACAAAAAAGGTCCTGTTTATTTTTTGTTTAGGACTAACAATTTGTGTGGAGAGATCACAGGAATATTGAAAATCTCATGCGACATGCATCCACTGTAACTTAGGTACTTTTTGTAGGCCAGTTTGAGGTAGTTTTCTGACTTGATAGACCACATGCATCCTGTATTAAAATGTTCATCTCAACTTCCTCTATATTACTGTGGTACATTGTAAACAATGACAATGAATTATACAGAAAATAAATAGAAATGTAAATTGAAAGTGTTGTATCTCAGAAACCATTCAGAACAGGGCACACGTCCACATCAAGCTTTTTGTTCAGAATCAGTAATGCTATCGCCTTTCAAAACATGTGCCTTTCCTTCTGGCTTACCCTGAGCTTACCCTCAATAGACATGAATACTTCCTCCACATCTGTATCCAAATTACATACATAAGTCTGCATTGAGCTAACACAGTATAACATCCCCATGACATTCATATGAGTATAAGTAAAGTTTTTAGGTGAAATATAATTGACCAGCTTCACTATTTCATCATTAGCTATTATGAAAAAAAGTACCAAAAGTGTAATCATTTAGTGTACATTCATATTGTGAACAACTGGATACCTATATGCAAGGTTTCTTCATTGTCTAGTGTGTTTTAGAGGAGCAATTATTCACAAAAACTTTTACACATCTTGTCTTTAGCTATTGAACTGTTATAAGTGAATATTTGTGCAGAATTTGTTATGTGAAAATTCAGAAATACTGCTGGATTATTGAACTTCTATCTGACATTGAAGAATAGGGTGCTTGCTTGGTTGGCTTCATAACAAACTGCAAACTTATAATCATGTGAGGGACTGCATAAAAAAGTGATCATCACTCTGTTGGAACTTAATTTGAATAAATGTGCTTCTAAGTGAACCTCTGTGTTGCTTCAGGTATTGATCCACGTACATAAATGGCCCAAACAGTTTTCAGCAAGGGAGTATGATATCAAATGTGCTGCCGAGGATGAATGATCTACACCAAGTAAGAACACTTCCAATATGTACCAACAATGACTAACAAAGCACAGAGTGCAACAAAACAAGTAGTAATAAACTAAATAAAGAGACATCAGTGTCATATATCAACAGTGAACTTCAAAAATTTAGTTATTGGCAAGAGCACATTGGGAAACTGTGACTCAGATTTAGAAGAATGAATGACGTGGAACAGTTTATGATGAGACATTCACTCCATAGTACACAGTCTCAATAAATAATCTTCTGAAGCAACAGCAACTACTGTATATTGGATGTAAAAAAAAAATAATTGTGAACGTATTGATGTTTCAAAATATATATATATATATATAATGGAAGGAAACATTCCACATGGGAAAAAATATATATAAAAACAAAGATGAGGTGACTTACCGAACAAAAGCGCTGGCAGGTCGATAGACACACAAACAAACACAAACACACACACAAAATTCAAGCTTTCGCAACAAACTGTTGCCTCATCAGGAAAGAGGGAAGGAGAGGGGAAGACGAAAGGAAGTGGGTTTTAAGGGAGAGGGTAAGGAGTCATTCCAATCCCGGGAGCGGAAAGACTTACCTTAGGGGGAAAAAAGGACAGGTATACACTCGCACACACGCACATATCCATCCACACATACAGACACAAGCAGACATATTTAAAGACAAAGAGTTTGGGCAGAGATGTCAGTCGAGGCGGAAGTGTAGAGGCAAAGAAGTTGTTGAAAGACAGGTGAGGTATGAGTGGCGGCAACTTGAAATTAGCGGAGATTGAGGCCTGGCGGATGACGAGAAGAGAGGATATACTGAAGGGCAAGTTCCCATCTCCGGAGTTCGGATAGGTTGGTGTTGGTGGGAAGTATCCAGATAACCCGGACGGTGTAACACTGTGCCAAGATGTGCTGGCTGTGCACCAAGGCATGTTTAGCCACAGGGTGATCCTCATTACCAACAAACACTGTCTGCCTGTGTCCATTCATGCGAATGGACAGTTTGTTGCTGGTCATTCCCACATAGAATGCATCACAGTGTAGGCAGGTCAGTTGGTAAATCACGTGGGTGCTTTCACACGTGGCTCTGCCTCTGATCGTGTACACCTTCCGGGTTACAGGACTGGAGTAGGTGGTGGTGGGAGGGTGCATGGGACAGGTTTTGCATCGGGGGCGGTTACAAGGATAGGAGCCAGAGGGTAGGGAAGGTGGTTTGGGGATTTCATAGGGATGAACTAACAGGTTACGAAGGTTAGGTGGACGGCGGAAAGACACTCTTGGCGGAGTGGGGAGGATTTCATGAAGGATGGATCTCATTTCAGGGCAGGATTTGAGGAAGTCGTATCCCTGCTGGAGAGCCACATTCAGAGTCTGGTCCAGTCCCGGAAAGTATCCTGTCACAAGTGGGGCACTTTTGTGGTTCTTCTGTGGGGGATTCTGGGTTTGAGGGGACGAGGAAGTGGCTCTGGTTATTTGCTTCTGTACCAGGTCGGGAGGGTAGTTGCGGGATGCGAAAGCTGTTTTCAGGTTGTTGGTGTAATGATTCAGGGATTCCAGACTGGAGCAGATTCGTTTGCCACGAAGACCCAGGCTGTAGGGAAGGGACCGTTTGATGTGGAATGGGTGGCAGCTGTCATAATGGAGGTACTGTTGCTTGTTGGTGGGTTTGATGTGGACGGACGTGTGAAGTTGGCCATTGGACAGGTGGAGGTCAACGTCAAGGAAAGTGGCATGGGATTTGGAGTAGGACCAGGTGAAACTGATGGAACCAAAGGAGTTGAGGTTGGAGAGGAAATTCTGGAGTTCTTCTTCACTGTGAGTCCAGATCATGAAGATGTCATCAATAAATCTGTACCAAACTTTGGGTTGGCAGGCCTGGGTAACCAAGAAGGCTTCCTCTAAGCGACCCATGAATAGGTTGGCGTACGAAGGGGCCATCCTGGTACCCATGGCTGTTCCCTTTAATTGTTGGTATGTCTGGCCTTCAAAAGTGAAGAAGTTTTGGGTCAGATTGAAGCTGGCTAAGGTAATGAGGAAAGAGGTTTTAGGTAGGGTGGCAGGTGATCGGCGTGAAAGGAAGTGCTCCATCGCAGCGAGGACCTGGACGTGCGGGATATTTGTGTATAAGGAAGTGGAATCAATGGTTACAAGGATTGTTTCTGGGGGTAACACATTGGGTAAGGATTCCAGGCGTTCGAGAAAGTGGTTGGAATTTCTGACTTCCAGCCTTGCCTCTCAGTCCTTCTTAAAAAACCTTAATCCTACTCCAAACATCACCACTGCTGAAGCCCAGGCTATCCGTGATCTGAAAGCTGACTGGTCCATCATCATTCTTCCGGTGGACAAGGGTTCCACGACCGTGGTACTTGATCGTCGGGAGTATGTGCCTGAGGGACTGCGTCAGCTTTCAGACAACACCACATACAAAGTTTGCCAAGGTAATCCCATTCCTGATGTCCAGGCAGAGCTTCAAGGAATCCTCAGAACCTTAGGCCCCCTACAAAACCTTTCACCTGACTCCATCAACCTCCTGACCCCACAGACACCCCGCACCCCTATCTTCTACCTTCTTCCTAAAATTCACAAACCCAATCATCCCGGCCGCCCCATTGTAGCTGGTTACCAAGCCCCCACAGAACGTATCTCTGCCTACGTAGATCAACACCTTCAACCCATTACGTGCAGTCTACCATCCTTCATCAAAGACACCAACCACTTTCTCGAACGCCTGGAATCCTTACCCAATGTGTTACCCCCAGAAACAATCCTTGTAACCATTGATGCCACTTCCTTATACACAAATATCCCGCACGTCCAGGGCCTCGCTGCGATGGAGCACTTCCCTTCACGCCGATCACCTGCCACCCTACCTAAAACCTCTTTCCTCATTACCTTAGCCAGCTTCATCCTGACCCACAACTTCTTCACTTTTGAAGGCCAGACATACCAACAATTAAAGGGAACAGCCATGGGAACCAGGATGGCCCCTTCGTACGCCAACCTATACATGGGTCGCTTAGAGGAAGCCTTCTTGGTTACCCAGGCCTGCCAACCCAAAGTTGGTACAGATTTATTGATGACATCTTCATGATCTGGACTCACAGTGAAGAAGAACTCCAGAATTTCCTCTCCAACCTCAAATCCTTTGGTTCCATCAGATTCACCTGGTCGTACTCCAAATCCCATGCCACTTTCCTTGATGTTGACCTCCACCTGCCCAATGGCTAGCTTCACACGTCCGTCCACATCAAACCCACCAACAAGCAACAGTACCTCCATTACGACAGCTGCCACCCATTCCACATCAAACGGTCCCTTCCCTACTGCCTAGGTCTTCGTGGCAAACGAATCTGCTCCAGTCCGGAATCCCTGAAGCATTACACCGACAACCTGACAACAGCTTTCACATCCCGCAACTACCCTCCTGACCTGGTACAGAAGCAAATAACCAGAGCCACTTCCTCATCCTCTCAAACCCAGAACCTCCCACAGAAGAACCACAAAAGTGCCCCACTTGTGACAGGATACTTTCCGGGACTGGATCAGATTCTGAATGTGGCTCTCCAGCAGGGATACGACTTCCTCAAATCCTGCCCTGAAATGAAATCCATCCTTCATGAAATCCTCCCCACTCCACCAAGAGTGTCTTTCTGCCGTCCACCTAACCTTCGTAACCTCTTAGTTCATCCCTATGAAATCCCCAAACCACCTTCCCTACCCTCTGGCTCCTACCCTTGTAACCGCCCCCGGTGTAAAACCTGTCCCATGCACCCTCCCACCACCACCTACTCCAGTCCTGTATCCCGGAAGGTGTACACGATCAAAGGCAGAGCCACGTGTGAAAGCACCCACGTGATCTACCAACTGACCTGCCTACACTGTGACGCATTCTATGTGGGAATGACCAGCAACAAACTGTCCATTCGCATGAATGGACACAGGCAGACAGTGTTTGTTGGTAATGAGGATCACCCTGTGGCTAAACATGCCTTGGTGCACGGCCAGCACATCTTGGCACAGTGTTACACCGTCCGGGTTATCTGGATACTTCCCACTAACACCAACCTATCCGAACTCCGGAGATGGGAACTCGCTCTTCAATATATCCTCTCTTCCCGTTATCTTCCCGGCCTCAATCTCTGCTAATTTCAAGTTGCCGCCACTCATACCTCACCTGTCATTCAACAACATCTTTGCCTCTGCACTTCTGCCTCGACTGACATCTCTGCCCAAACTCTTTGTCTTTAAATATGTCTGCTTGTGTCTGTATATGTGTGAATGGATATGTGTGTGTGTGCGAGTGTATACCCGTCCTTTTTTCCCCCTAAGGTAAGTCTTTCCGCTCCCGGGATTGGAATGACTCCTTACCCTCTCCCTTAAAACCCACTTCCTTTCATCTTTCCCTCTCCTTCCCTCTTTCCTGATGAGGCAACAGTTTGTTGCGAAAGCTTGAATTTTGTGTGTATGTTTGTGGTTGTTTGTGTGTCTATCGACCTGCCAGCACTTTCATTTGGTAAGTCAAATCATCTCTGTTTTTTTGTATATATATATATATATATATATATATATATATATATATATATATATATATATAGTGCTGGCAGGTCGATAGAAACACATACATACACACAAAATTCTAGCTTTCGCAACCAATGGTTGCTTCATCAGGAAAGAGGGAAGGAGAGGGAAAGACGAAAGGATGCGGGTTTTAAGGGAGAGGGTAGGAGTCATTCCAATCCCGGGAGCGGAAAGACTTACCTTAGGGGGAAAAAAGGACAGGTATACACTCGCACACACACACATATCCATCCGCACATACACAGACACAAGCAAAAATGTCTGCTTGTGTCTGTGTATGTGCGGATGGATGTGTGTGTGTGTGTGTGAGTGCATACCTGTCCTATACCTGTTCTATAATAAAGATGTGCAAAAATTTGCTTTCTCAGTTGGACTGAAACATTCAATCACAGCACCATATACGCCTCAACAGAATGGAATTGCTGAATGGGGAAATAGAATCCTGTGTGAGATGACATGTTCTTGGCCTTGCTCTGCTGAACATCTGCCAAAAGCATTGTGGGGTGAATCTGTTCTGACTGCAACATACACTTTTAATTGGACAGGTCCCACAAAAATTAAAGGTAAAACTCCAATTGAAATATTTTTGTAGAAAGAAGGTTGTTTTGATAATTTGGCGGTATTTGGAACTGAATGCTATGCTTGGATTCCTACACAGAAATGGAAGAAGTTTGATGCTTCTTCAAAAGGATATGTGGTTGATTATGATGATTGTGGATACTGTGTTTATTTTCCTGAAAAAAGGTGCATGTGTGTTTGCAGAGCTGTAAAGTTCAATTGTAAGCCATTACAGAAAACTGTTATCAGTACTCAGAAGTCTAAAAGGGTTGTTGGAATATCACCTATAGATAAGAATGCAGATATTTTAGAGACTGAGCATAAAGATGTTGATTTTGAAGAGGATTGCATGAACCAAGATGTTGCTACAAGTGATGAAAGTGTTAACAGCCAGTCATATGACACTGAGGTGTAAGTTGGAAGTAACTTGGAAGCAATAAATGAGGAAAGAGGAAACTACACTTTATGTGAATGGTGAAATTTGAAGAAACCATCTTGTTACTGTGAAGATTCAGTTCATCAGTCAAGAATGATCTTTCTTTGTGAGACACCAAGAAGCTACAAGGATGCATTACAGTCAGAGAATTCTGGAGAATGGAAGAATGCAATGGAGGAAGAGATGGATGCTCTAAAGAAAAATGGAACATGGGAATTAGTTCACAAAATTGAATCAAACAACGTGATTGGAAATCGATGGGTCTTTGCTACAAAATTAAATGCAAATAATGATGTTGTTCGATATAAGGCTCGATTGGTAACAAGAGGATATACTCAACGGTTTGGAGTAGATTATGTTGACACGTTTAGCCCTGTTGCAATATCTGAGACAATGAGACACTTTTTGAGTGTTGCAATTCAACATGATTGGTGAATAAGGCAATTTGATGTGAGGACAACATTTCTCGATGGTATTTTGAAGGAAAAATTTTCATGAGTCAACCAGAGGGATCTGATGATGGTATAGGACGGGTATGTAAGTTACTGAAGAGTCTATATGGTTTAAACCAAGCCTCAAAATGCTGGTATGAATGCCTTGTTGGGTTCCTTACTGAATGTAACTTACTGGAGGGCAGTTTGGATCCATGTATGTTTTATGGTGAAAACCTGGTATTATTGTTTTATGTTGATGGATTGGCTATGGGCTCTACTGATGCCACAGCTAAGTTCACTGAACAATTGGGTAAATGTTTTCAGACCAGTGTAGAAAGAGTTGATTATTTCTTGGGTTTACAAATCAAGAGGTTTGACAACTGTATTCAAATAAATCAATCTGCATATGTGAAGAGGATTTTGGAGAAATATGTTATGATGGATACAAAACCATTGTCTTTACCCACTGAACCAGGATGGACACCAGGCGAGCTACCTCATTTTAATAATACTGGACTGTATCGAGAAATGGTTGGAAGTTTAGTGTATTTAACATAAGGCACAAGACCAGATTTATCATATGCTGTTAATGTTGCCTCAAGAGTTCAAGACTTACCAACTCAGGTGCACTTTGCATTACTCAAAGAAATATTTAGGTATCCTCAATCAACAATTACAGATGGCATTAAGTTTACCAAGGATAAAGACTGTAGTATTGAAGCCTATAGTGATGCTGACCATGGTGGGGACAGAGGCACTAGACGATCAACAAGTGGCATCCTGCTCAAGTTCCGTGGGGGGCCAGTTGTGTGGAAAAGTAAATTACAGCACTGTGTTGCTCTTCCTTCAATGGACGCAGAATATGTGGCTGCAAGTGAAGCTTGCAAATCACTTGTATGGTTAGACCAACTTCTGAAAGAAGAGCTGTTGATGAGCCATCAGTTCCTGTTTTACAAATTAATAACCAAAGTGCTATCAAATTTATTAACGGATCAAAGTTTTATGAATGATCAAAACACACAGAAACAAGGTATCATTACATTCATCAACTGGTTAGAGAGAGGAAGATTGATGTGAATTACATACCAATTGCTGGACAGGCAGCAGACATTCTGACAAAAGAGGTACCATTCACAAAGTTACAAATGATGAAGGAACTTGGTGTAGTGTCTACTTCATCATATATATAAAACATTGTGGGAGAGTGTGAAAGTATTAATGTTTCAATGTTGTTATATATATGTTTACGTATGTATCATCCATATTCTTTGAAGGTTGTCTGTCACATGTCTCATAAATTCTTTGGTTCATTTTTTGGTGTAGTTGTGATGATCTCTGGCTATGTTTTGAAATGTGCAGTTGGTGTTTCATATCATATTGTCGTACTGTGTGATGCTTAGTAAATGATTCATTTCTAAAATGGCATTTGTTAATTTGTCAACATAAATAAATAGGCATGTAGATAGTGAGATGCTTAGTGAAATGCATTTGTAGATCAAAAACATAATGTGTGAGCCCTTCAGTAGAATCAAATAGAAAGACCTCTCACAAAAGCCAAAGAAATTCTGCTCATATATTAAGGTTGCCAGTGACACCAGAGTTAGTGTCCAGTCTAATACTTTTGCTTGTTGTATAAACAGAACATTTACAGCAAAAGTTTTGGTCATAAATTGCAGTCTCTCAAGTAATTAAATGAGATTATTGAAATAGATTAAGAGTTTTGAAGCAGGGAAAATGGCACATTTTTCTTGTATACTTAGCTTATCAAATGGGGTAGCATTTTTTCAGGCAGACTGGCTTTGTTTTGGGGGGAGGGGGGGGGGGGGGGAGGGGGAGGGGTTGAGGTCCCAATATTCATCTGATTGTCCCAATTTAGGCTTTCGATGGTTTCCCTAAATTACTACAGGTGAATATTGGGATGGTGCATATGAGGCTATGGCCAACTACCTGTCCAATCCTTGTCAAAAAATATCTCTTAGTATGTTAATACATGGATATAATAGAGGGAAACATTCCACGTAGGAAAAATATATCTAAAAACAAAGATGATGTGACTTACCAAACGAAAGTGCTGGCAGGTCGATAGACACACAAACAAACACAAACATACACACAAAATTCTAGCTTTCGCAACCCACGGTTGCTTCGTCAGGAAAGAGGAAAGGAGAGGGAAAGATAAAAGGATGTGGGTTTTAAGGGAGAGGGTAAGGAGTCATTCCAATCCCGGGAATGGAAAGACTTACCTTAGGGGGAAAAAAGGACAGGTATACACTCGCACACACACCCATATCCAACCGCACATACACAGACACAAGCAGACATTTTTAAAGGCAAAGAGTTTCAGCAGAGATGTCAGTCGAGGCAGAAGTACAGTGGCAAAGATGTTGTTGAAAGACAGGTGAGGTATGAGCGGCGGCAACTGTCCAATGGCCAGCTTCACACGTCCGTCCACATCAAACCCACCAACAAGCAACAGTACCTCCATTATGACAGCTGCCACCCATTCCACATCAAACAGTCCCTTCCCTACAGCCTAGGTCTTCATGGCAAACGAATCTGCTCCAGTCCGGAATCCCTGAACCATTACACCAACAATCCGAAAACAGCTTTCGCATCCCGCAACTACCCTCCCAACCTGGTACAGAAGCAAGTAACCAGAGCCACTTCCTCATTCCCTCAAGCCCAGAACCTCCCACAGAAGAACCACAAAAGTGCCCCACTTGTGACAGGATACTTTCTGGGACTGGATCAGAGTCTGCAATAAGTCTACCTAAAAAATGACTTCAAACATTGTGCATAATTCACATGATGTGAATTTGAAGTTAGTGCATGCAATGCATGCAAGTTGCAGAAAACACAATAGAAATTAAAACAAATGATACCATTCATGGCAATGTTGAAATAATCACTGACATTTTTAACAACCACTTTCTGGCATCAGCAGTACAAACTGGAAAAACATGTTCTGTTAATGAAGCCATGTTATCCCTTCAAAAATCTATTAATAAAAAAACCAAGCAGATTAAAGTGTCTCCTGTCACAGTACATGAAATTGAGAATATAATTAGAGAGTTGAAGAGCAAAAATTCTGTTGGCATAGATGGTATCTCTTCAAGATTACTGAAGGAGTGCCATAAGTCGATAAGCAAAATACTGTGCCACATATTCAATGAATCCATCCAGCACGGGATTGTTCCTGAGAGACTAAAGTTTGCTATTGTCAAACATGTCTTGAAAAAAGGTGATAAAGCCGACGTTACCAACTTTCGGCCTATCTCCCTTTTAACAACCTTTCCTAAAATTCTTGAGAAATTGGTTCAGGAAAGACTTATTGAACACCTCAAGCATTATAAGCTATTAAACAGTAGCCAGTTCGGATTTCAACAGGGTGTATCAACAGAACAAGCTATTTTTTCCTTCACCCATCAAATCTTAGAGTCTTTTAATAATAAATTATCTCCTGTTGGTATCTTCTGTGACTTTTCTAAGGCCTTTGATAGTGTTAATCATGAAATCCTCTTAGCAAAGACTGAATATTATGGTATAAGTGGCTCAGTTGGCTCATGTATTAAATCCTACCTAGCTGGAAGAAAGCAGAAGGTCATGTTGAACGACTGTGAGGGGTACTCTATGTCACCTAGCTGGGGCTCTATTGGCTGTGGTCTTCCTCAGGGCTCTGTACGAGGTGCATTCAAGTTCTAAGGCCTCCGATTTTTTTTCTAATTAACTACTCACCCAAAATCGATGAAACTGGCGTTTCTTCTCGACGTAATCGCCCTGCAGACAAACACATTTTTCATAACACTGATGCCATGATTCCATGGCAGCGGCGAAGGCTTCTTTAGGAGTCTGTTTTGACCACTGGAAAATCACTGAGGCAATAGCAGCACGGCTGGTGAATGTGCGGCCACGGAGAGTGTCTTTCATTGTTGGAAAAAGCCAAAAGTCACTAGAAGCCAGGTCAGGTGAGTAGGGAGCGTGAGGAATCACTTCAAAGTTGTTATCACGAAGAAACTGTTGCGTAACGTTAGCTCGATGTGCAGGTGTGTTGTCTTGGTGAAACAGCACACGCGTAGCCCTTCCTGGACGTTTTTGTTGCAGTGCAGGAAGGAATTTGTTCTTCAAAACATTTTCGTAGGATGCACCTGTTACCGTAGTGCCCTTTGGAAGGCAATGGGTAAGAATTACGCCCTCGCTGTCCCAGAACATGGACACCATCAGTTTTTCAGCACTGGCGGTTACCCAAAATGTTTTTGGTGGTGGTGAATCTGTGTGCTTCCATTGAGCTGACTGGCGCTTTGTTTCTGGATTGAAAAATGGCATCCACATCTCATCCATTGTCACAACCAACGAAAAGAAAGTCCCATTCATGCTGTCGTTGCACGTCAACATTGCTTGGCAACATGCGACACGGGCAGCCATGTGTTCGTCCGTCAGCATTCGTGGCACCCACCTGGATGACACTTTTCGCATTTTCAGGTCATCATGCAGGATTGTGTGCACAGAACCCACAGAAATGCCAACTCCAGAGGCGATCTGTTCAACAGTCATTTGGCGATCCCACAAAACAATTCTCTCCACTTTCTCGATCATGTCATCAGACCGGCTTGTGCGAGCCCGAGGTTGTTTCGGTTTGTTGTCACACGATGTTCTGCCTTCATTAAACTGTCGCACCCACGAACGCACTTTCGACACATCCATAACTCCATCACCACATGTCTCCTTCAACTGTTGATGAATTTCAATTGGTTTCACACCACGCAAATTCAGAAAACGAATGATTGCACGCTGTTCAAGTAAGGAAAACTTCGCCATTTTAAGTATTTAAAACAGTTCTCATTCTCACCACTGGCGGTAAAATTCCATCTGCCGTACAGTGCTGCCATCTCTGGGATGTATTGACAATGAACACGGCCTCATTTTAAAACAATACGCATGTTTCTATCTCTTTCCAGTCCGGAGAAAAAAAATCAGAGGCCCTAGAACTTGAATGCACCTCGTACTTGGCCCCCTTCTCTTCCTCATCTTTATCAATGACCTTCCCTTGCATACTAGCTTTAGAACTCACTTTACTCTTTTTGCTGATGACACCTCTATCCTCATCAACAAAACTCCCAACTTACTTACTAATACTTACTAATTTGATGTGCTATTGTGAATCAGCCAATATTGTCTTTAGTGAAGTATGTAATTGGATTGTAAATAATGGGTTATCACTAAATGTTAAAAAGACCCAGTTTGTACATTTCCAAGTAAGGAAAGAAGTTGAGGATCAATTAAGTATTACATTGAATGGTAGTGAGTTACTACAAGTTGAGTCAACCAAGTTTCTGGGTGTACACATTGACAACAGTCTAAAATGGTCTGAACAATTTTGCACCTCCACAGAAAACTCAGCTCAGCAACATTTGCTGTTTGTATTATTTCCACTGTATGTGACCGAGACACCACAAAAACTGCTTATTTTAGTTATTTCCATGCACTATTGCTGTATGGCATGGTTTTCTGGGGTAATCAGCCACTATCCAAAAAAATATTCATTACCCAAAAGAGAGTTATTAGGATAATGAGCAGAGTCCAGCCTAGACATTCTTGTAGGAACCTTTTCAGAAAATTAGAGATACTGGCAACTGGATGCCAATATATCTACTCCCTGTTATGTTTCATTGGTAAAAATGGACAATCATACAAAACCAATGATTCATACCATACCCACAACATCAGGAGGAAGATGGACCTCCATTATGAATCAAAAAACCTTATTGTTGCACAAAAAGGAGTCCATTATATGAGCTGCACGGTGTTCCATGCTCTCCCACCATCACTGAAATTACTCATCCACGAGCTTCCAGAATTTAATCAACAGCTCAAACAGTATTTATTAGATAATTCCTTCTATTTGGTAGAAGAATATTTCAGTAGAGTTAACTGTAATTGATTTTTTCATTTACTAATTTGATGTGCTATTGTGCATTACGATACTCACAATTGCTGTTAACATTACTGTGTCTTTAATTTAGCTATTAAGATCTACCATTTTTCTCATCGTAATTTTTTCTGTACCTATTAATGTGTATTTTGTCTTATACTAGACATCCTCTTGCAAGAGGTATGTACTTTTATGTATTCCTTTTGTATTATTTGTAATAATTCTGACACGTCCTACATCCATGCGAATGCCTCGCAGTATTGGATTTATGGGATATAAAAAAATAAATAAATAAATTGGAAAAGGAAAAAAGGTTGCTCAAACATTTTGTGGTTTGATAGACCTTCCTCCTCCTCCTCCCAGTAGGTTCAGCAAGTACATAAAATACTTGAAACTTGTGCCTAAAGCATCTATGAAATGTGCAGTAGAAGAAACTGTAAATATTAGTGGAACCAGGAACATTGCTGTTGCACTTTATGGGATATGGCAATGTCAAGGACATTGTTCCTTGAATGGTGTTGTAAGAGCTAATTCTCTGGATAATGGAAAAGTTGCTGATGTTGAGTGTTTATCTAAGTACTGCCACACCTGCCATGGTAACACTGAAGGACATATTGAACATCAGTGTTCTAAGAATTATGATGGTTACAGTGGAGGTGTGGAGTGTGGTGGAGCTCTAAAAATATTTCAGAGCTTGGTGCCTGTTTATAACATTAGATATACAAAGTACCTAGGTGATGGGAACTCTAAAGCTTTCAATAAAATTAATGAGTTCAATGTTTATGGTGATACCTTGGTAACAAAACTGGAGTGTGGTGGACATGCGCAAAAGAGGATGAGTGCTAGATTGAGGAATCTACAAAGAGAAATGAAAGGAAAGTTGCTATCTGATGGAAAATATCTGTCTGGACAAGGCAGATTGACAGAAACTGAAATAGACCCTCTTCAGAGGTATCATGGACTGGCCATTAGATGAACTGCACCTCTGAATGATGTTACAGCAATGAGAAAAGCTGTATGGGCCACCTACTTTCATAAGTTGTCCACAGATGACCACCCTGTTCATGGACTTTGCCCTAAAGGGACAAATTCTTAGTGTGGTTACCAAAAAGCAAAAGAAAGTGGTCAAATATACCATCATAAACATTCTCTTCCTGAGCCTGTTATGAACTAAATAAAACAAATTTTTAGAGACCAGAGTGACCCTGTTTTGCTCAGTAATTGTCTTCATGGTGGCACTCAGAATACAAATGAAAGTTTCAACCATTTCATCTGGTTACAAAAGTCGATGTGCTAGATGCAGTGATATGGTTCAATGATGAAGTGATAGAAAGGTTGGAAGTTCTGAGAAATTTAGGTATGAAATGTGGCTCTAATATGGAAGATCAATTGCTTGCATGTGACAGACAATGGGTGAATGAAGCCAAAAGATTCGCTCTTCATGTTACCAAAGAACCAAGAAGTGCTAAAAGGAATGCCAAGAGGAAGCTTGAAGATGAAGCAATGCTGCAGGATGAAGACTATGCTTCAGGAATGTTCTGGGGCACAATTTTATTGGACTCATACAGGGTGTTTCAAAAATGACCAGTATATTTGAAATGGCAATAAAAACTAAATGAGCAGCGATAGAAATACACTGTTTGTTGCAATATGCTTGGGACAACAGTACATTTTCAGGCAGACAAACTTTCGAAATTACAGTAGTTACAATTTTCAACAACAGATGGCGCTGCGGTCTGGGAAACTCTATAGTACGATATTGTCCACATACCCACCATGCGTAGCAATAATATGGCGTAGTCTCTGAATGAAATTACCCGAAACCTTTGACAACGTGTCTGGCGGAATGGCTTCACATGCAGATGAGATGTACTGCTTCAGCTGTTCAATTGTTTCTGGATTCTGGCGGTACACCTGGTCTTTCAAGTGTCCCCACAGAAAGAAGTCACAGGGGTTCATGTCTGGCGAATAGGGAGGCCAATCCATGCCGCCTCCTGTATGTTTTGGATAGCCCAAAGCAATCACACAATCATCGAAATATTCATTCAGGAAATTAAAGACGTCGGCAGTGCGATGTGGCCGGGCACCATCTTGCATAAACCACGAGGTGTTCGCAGTGTCGTCTAAGGCAGTTTGTACCACCACAAATTCACGAAGAATGTCCAGATAGCGTGATGCAGTAATTGTTTCAGATCTGAAAAATGGGCCAATGATTCCTTTGGAAGAAATGGCGGCCCAGACCAGTACTTTTTGAGAATGCAGGGACGATGGGACTGCAACATGGGGCTTTTCGGTTCCCCATATGCGCCAGTTCTGTTTATTGACAAAGCCGTCCAGGTAAAAATAAGCTTCATCAGTAAACCAAATGCTGCCCACATGCATATCGCCGTCATCAATCCTGTGCACTATATCGTTAGCGAATGTCTCTCGTGCAGCAATGGTAGCGGCGCTGAGGGGTTGCCGCGTTTGAATTTTGTATGGATAGAGGTGTAAACTCTGGCGCATGAGACGATACGTGGACGTTGGCGTCATTTGGACCGCAGCTGCAACACGGCGAACGGAAACCCGAGGCCGCTGTTGGATCACCTGCTGCACTAGCTGCGCGTTGCACTCTATGGTTGCCATACGTGGTTGCCCTACCTTTCCAGCACGTTCATCCGTCACGTTCCCAGTCCGTTGACATTTTTCAAACAGATCCTTTATTGTATCGCTTTTCGGTCCTTTGGTTACATTAAACCTCCGTTGAAAACTTCGTCTTGTTGCAACAACACTGTGTTCTAGGCGGTGGAATTCCAACACCAGAAAAATCCTCTGTTCTAAGGAATAAACCATGTTGTCTACAGCACACTTGCACGTTGTGAACAGCACATGCTTTCAGCAGAAAGACGACATACAGAATGGTGCACCCACAGACTGCGTTGTCTTCTATATTTTTCACATCACTTGCAGCGCCATCTGTTGTTGAAAATTGTAACTACTGTAATTTCGAAAGTTTGTCCGCCTGAAAATGTACTGTTGTCCCAAGCATATTGCAACAAACGGTGTATTTCTATCGCTGCTCGTTTAGTTTTTATTGCCGTTTCAAATATACCGGTCATTTTTGAAACACCCTGTATCTTCATTCACAACTTCCCACAAGTTGAAGTTTTCAGAATTCAGGTACAAATATTTCGTAAGGTTTATAAAGCATTGCTCTAATTTCTTTCTGTAACTTGCAATAGTCCATACTTATGTAGTAGACCTAAGCTTTATTGCAGAATCGACTAAATTATAGAAATAATAACATTTTATTAGAAAAAATTTTAAAATTAAAATGTAAGATGTGATATTTTTTATCCTTGTAATGTACGTAATAAGTGGAATTAAATAGATCTAGTACCTCAGCGATCATGTCATGCATATCTGACAAAAATTTGGTCTCCTTCAAATGCATAACATTGGATTAATTGGTACCTCAGTTTGAGGAAGCATTTTGGAAAAAATAATTGCATCAATTTCTTTGTAATTTCTTTAATTACCCTATGCAGGTTCAAAAATATTCAAAATACTTCTAATTTGGTTAGAAAGTGTGCTGCATTACCTGATATCAACAAAAAATATGTAAAACATATACTTTATAAATAGTGCCTGAAAGAAATAGGTGTTGATTTTTACATAACATTGAGCCAGAAAAGTATCCTGTATCCTTAATGGCCAAAAACTTTAATTGTGAGAGTCTTTTTGTTGTGCCTATCTGCGACTCTGCATCTCTGCTATATGATTAGTGGCAACTTTCCTTTTCATAATATTGTTATAACCTTGAAAAAGTGATCTATGGATGACTAAAATTATTACTTCTACTACAGCTACTACTGCTGCTGCTAGTTGAAAGATCATTGCTGACAAAAATGGTTGGTTATGATAATTCTTCATTCATTTTCACAGTGAAAGTCCTGCATTTTCTAAAACTGCTAGCAAGGTGTTAGGTGATCAGAAGATTTAAAAAATCACAGCTTTTATTTCAATTCTTGATGTAGCAAATTTCACAAGTAATAGCAAAGACTGTTGAACCTCAACCATTTACACATGTTTAACCAGGTGGTCTTGAAAACTTGAAATCAACAAGCATAATGATAAAGATGTTAATCTGAATTTTGTGCGCCACCTAGGTGGACTCTGCAATGCATGTTGGCCCATGATAGTGTGCAGAGATGATCACAGTCAATATGTAGCACTCAAGACAGCACCAAACCGGCTCATCCTGGCCCATTTAATCTACCACTTGGGGTGGAACATGGTCTTGACAAGAAGCTGGGACTACTTCCTCTTGCTGCCCAGCTGCCTTAACTTGACTCACATGAGCACAACTTTGCTTGCCCATAGCCAGGTTCACAACCAGTAATGTAATTAAGGTGATATCTCAACAATGTGAATGGTTATGACAGATCTCAGAAGCAGCTTAATCATTATCTTGTCGGTAGCACTACTGTTGTTGTTGTTGTTGTTGTTGTTGTTGTTGTGGTCTTCAGTCCAAGGAGTGGTTTGATACAGCTCTCCATACTACTCTGCCCTGTGCAAGCTTTTTCATCTCCAAGTAACTACTGCAACCTAAATCCTTCTGAATCTGCTTAGTGTATTCGTCTCTTGGTCTCCCTCTATGATTTTTATCCTCCACACTGCCCTCCAGTACCAAATTGGTGATCCCTTGATGCCTCAGAACATGTCCTACCAACTGATCCCTTCTTCTTGTCAAGTTGTGCCACAAATTCTTCTTCTCCCCTATTCTCTTCAGTACTTCCTCTTCAATATGTGACCTACTCATCTAATCTTCAGCATTCTTCTGTAGCACCACATTTCCAAAGCTTCAATTCTCTTATTGTGTAAGCTATTTATTATACATGTTTCACTTCTATACACAGCTACATTGTAGTTGAAACAAATGAACCCTCTGAAGCTATTATTACACAGGACTTGACTACCACATCTGACAGGATTTTGGCAACTCAAATCAAAATCATCACTGTGCAGCTTGCAGACATTTGATTTAACTGTGCAAGTGCTAAGCACACATTGACACTCAGAATATCAGTTTTATGTCGCTGAGGCTTCAGTGTCTCAGTAATAGCTGAGCAAGACCATAAGAGGGTTCCCTAGCCACGGACAAAATGGAATCACAATATTTGTAGCACCACTGCCATGCCACCTAGGTGGATGCTACAATGTATTTTGGCCCTTGATAATGTGCAGAGATGATCACAATCAATCTATCATACTAGAGACATGATCAATCTGGCTCATTTTCCTTTTGTCTGTTATATACATAATGTTAACAAATTTCACTTCCAATTATTCAAATTTAGGTCACTACCACTGCTGCCTTAGCAGGACTCTGTGACAACTCTACAATAAACTTTTCTGACCTAATACCAGCCCTTATATAGGATTTTGACAATAGCTTGTACTAGTGGTGGCTCATGCAAAAGTTTACCAATATGCTACATCAGTACAAAAACAGAAAATACAATAAAATTAAAAGTAGTACCCACTCAGTGCCAACAAATGAAGTCCATATGCCACTGTTTTCTGGTGCAGAACTCACTTATAATGTTGGAGTTGAAACCCTCAATGTTGGTTACCATATTCTTCTCAACTATTTTTCATTATTGCACTCTTGGAATTCATGACATATTCTGATGAAACGGGCAAATATTTGTGACATGGAAGAATACAAACGTCATTGCTGATCACTGAATCTGTTACAAATGTGGAGAATAGAAAAAATTATAGCATACAATAGGATGTGAACCTACTTCCTTCAGTCTGATACCCTGACATCACTAACCACCCAGTCACACTGAACACACACAACATTCAACAGCATTATTATTTATGTTAGGATTTCCTGAAGGCTTTTGCCACTGATGCATCATTAGCTGACATTTAATTATAAGAAATAGTATCAAAGGTGACCTGTTTGTGATAAATCTTAAGTGTGCCAAGAACAATATTAGTAATATAAACCTGCACAAGGGTGAAACATTCTCTTTCCAGTGTCACTTTTTTATTGGTCTGTTGGCATGGTTGGGGTTATTAGTAGACTCAGTTTCATTTCTGTTCTCGCCTCTACTGAGGTAGATACTAGGAGGATTGTAGCACAATTACAGCCATCAGGGATAATGTCACATCACAATCAAACACAGTCATCTGCACCCCTTCTCTGAGAGAACCATAGCATGGCTGAAATCATTTCAACAGTACACACTGTGCATTCTAGTTAGCATAGAGAGAGCACTCCAAAACACATTTTTGTCCATTTTGTTTGTATACTAGCATGCACTCAAAGATAAATGGCATAATTTTAGTGTAATATTTACAGTGTGTTATTTATTTATTTATTTTATTAACTTTATTGCCAGTTCCATTAGTCCTGATAGCAATGGAGTTGCAAGGATATGGAATGAGTCAGTATTTTTACAATGGTAACAATACAGCAGCAGACAATATGGTTAACTCATGACAAGACTCATAGTAACAACACGGAACACTAGAAGATACAAAAACATATTACATACATCAGAATTAATACTTATGTGTACACATTCAAATTCACAATATCAAAGCATTTGGGCAACAATATAATGCTACAGCAACAAATAGTTTACATTTATGCTTACATTGAATGGCTAATTCAATTGTATAATAAAAACATGCTCCTATGTGCTAAGAAATTCACTAATTGAATAGAATGACTTTTGTATTAGTTATTTCTTCAGTTTACTCTTGAACTTTGATGTTTCAGGAGCAAGACTTTTGATGACACTGGGTAGAGCACTGTAAATTTTGATGCCTGCATAACTTACTCCTTTCTGTACAAGGGAATAATTTGACTGGTTGCTATGAAAATCCTCTTTTGACAATGTGTTGTGACCTTGATATTCACTATTGGTTTTGAAGAGAGAGTGTTTTTTGTTAATGAAACATAAAAGAGAGTATATGTACTGAGATATCATTGTAAATATCTGCAGTTTCCTAAACAGATTCCTGCATGAGTGCCCTGGTTGCATTCAACTCATGATGGCTATAGCTCTCATCTGAGCAATAAAAACGTTTTTTATCAAGAGCTGATTGCCCCAAAAGATGATTCTGAAAGACAAAATAGCATAGAAATATCCAAAATAAGCAGCTCGTATGGCATCATCATGTGTCGTCGATGCAATTATGCCTAAGGCAAATGTTCTAGAATGTAACCTTTTTTCTAAATCTAGGATATGGTTGGACCAATTTATTTTGCAATCTATGTACACACCCAGGAATTTTGCTGAGTCAACTTGCTTTATTTGTTGTCCATTACATTCTATATTTATATCCTCTGGTTCTTTATGTGCTACTTGAAACTGTACATAATGAGGGTTTTTTTTATATTCAGAGAGAGTGCATTACAGTTAAACCATTTCAGAAAGATACATATTTTACCTGTAGGGGCCTTGTAAAATGCCAAAATTATAACTGACTTATTATTTGCAATAATTTCTGTTCCACAGGCTTCAAAGTGAGAATCTGCACTGTAGGTACTTATGTTTACAGATTTATATTTTACATAAGTTTTAACATAGATTGCAGTGCCTCCTTTCTCCTTTATAGTTCTACAATAGCTGGCTGCTAATGAGTATCCATCAATTTGAGGCATTTCAGTTCCACTTGTCACATGGTGTTCTGTTAGACATATTACTTGTGCATGGTTTACAGATTCAGCATCATTAATGTCAAGATTTAGAAGCTCAAATTTGCTTCTGAGACCATTGATGTTTTGGTGGAACACACAGAGTTTACTGCTACTGATATTTCTGGTTCGTTGCTACACTTTGATAGCTTAGCATCTCCCCATAAACTCAGACTGTTTGGCAAATTATCACACCTCAGATTATCACCAGTCTTAACACTTAGCCTAAAAAAGGCTAAGAAACAGAGTGCTGATGTCTGTCTAATGATATTGTCCATGAGATTACTTCTGAACGCTTATTTTCTATTTCACTCAGAACTTTATTCACTACATGTCATTTTCCCATGTCATTTAGATGCAGTCCATGAATTGTGTGAAATTGGCAGCCAATATTGTTTATATTCACTATAGTAATATTTTTGAAGTATTTAGCAATTGATTCACTTTGCTCAACAGCTGCACTTATTTCATGATTCACACATGACCATTGTGGTAGATCATGATGATGTGGGATGATGAGAACAACAACATTATTATGAGTTAAGTGACTCAAACATTTCTTTATTTCGTGATGGCATTTGATGTTTCATTTTTAAAGATATCGTTCAATCCTCCAATTAGCACAGCGTAATCATTTGTGGATAACTTACCAACTTCTGCCAAGTTTGCATGTTTCCTCAATTCAGTTAAACCTAGACATTGCTTGATGAATCTCATAGCAGCTATCACTGTATATGCCTCATTTAGTATACGAGAGCCAATTCTGCACCCATGGCTGTCAGCAATAAGTGCCTCATTTAGTATATGAGAGCCAATTCTGCACCCATGGCTGTCAGCAATAAGTATCAGTTTTCTTCTTAATTTTTCTTCCTTGGAGCCTTGAGACTGTGGGTGACACTGATGGAGTAGCTGTGTGTTGATCGGACTGATCATCTTCAGAGTTGTTATTCACCTTAGCACTACTTATCTGAGTGTCTGTTGCATCTGATCACCAGCCATGGTGGCTTGTATGCATACATTTCATTTCAATTACACTGATAAAAGTTTGATTTTATCTTGGGACTGTCCCAGTTGGTCAATGTTTGCATAGGGAAACAGTAATATCAGAAATTGAGTCCGCCTCGATGCAAAACACCTTGTTATTTGTTTATTTATTTATTATCCCAAACTAATTTTGGCGCCAAATATCACCATCATCAGTGGTTTTTTTTAATCTTATTTATTGTATGTTTTTTAAAGTTTGTTGAAGAGCTTTACTGGAAATGCCAGGCATGGCATAGAAACAATGATTTTATCTTAGAACTCTCCCATTTGGTCCGTGTGTGCATAGAAAAACAGTAATATCAGAAATTGAGTACACCTTGATGCAAAACACCTTGTTATTTGTTTATTTCTTTATTATCCAAGACAAACTAAAAAAAACATACAATAAATAAGATTAAAAAATCCCACTGAGGATGGTGATATTTGTCGCCAAAACTAGTTTGGGATAATAAAGAAATAAATGAATGACAAGGTGTTTTGCATGAAGGTGGACTCAAATTCTGATATTACTGTGATAAAAGTTTAATATAAGGTGTGTTTTTTAAGTAAGGTCCATTTTGTTGTAGACAGTAGTAGTTCGCATGCATACTGCAATGAGCACATGCGCCATGTACTGGCATGCCTCAGGAAAAACTATGCTCAGTTTCAGCTCTGTAGTTAACCTGTACGGTTCTGTTCTGTGCTTCCAAAATGTTTAAGACTATCAACTTGCCCACCACATGTGAGGTTTACTCAGTGATACGGTTTTTGTCAGCAAGGGACCTGTCTGCTGCAGAAATTCATCAACAGATTTGTGAAGTGTATGGTGATACTGTTATGAGTAAAAGCAAAGTGACTGAATTCAAAGATGGCCATGACAACGTCCATGATGAGGATCTCTTCGGTCACCATTCTTTGATTACAGACAATTTGGTGGCTTCAGTTGAAGCAAGGATTCGTGAGAACAGGAGCTTCACAATAACAGGTCTCTCAAATGAATTTCCTGATGTGGTGAGATCAGTGCTTTACAACATTGTTTCTGAACACCTAATGTCCAGGAAACTGTGCTCCTGTTGGGTCCCAAAACTCCTAACAGAGGACCACAAAAACCAAAGATTTGAGTGTGCGATGAAGTTCTTGACTCATTATCATGAAGAAGGTGATGACTTCTTGAGTCAAATTGTAACTGGAGATGAAACATTAGTTTCGCATATCACACCTGAATCGAAGCAACAGGGCATGGAATGGAGACACACACACTCACCTGTAAAGGTGAAGGCCAAACAGATTCTGTCCCAAGACAAAATCATGGCATCCATGTTTTGGGATAGGCATGGTGTTTTGTTGGTCGACATCATGCAACTATCAATGCAAAAGCATACTGCCAAACCCTGAGAAAGCTATGCAGAGCGATTTAAAACAAAAGACGCAGCATGCTGACAAAGGGAATTGTCCTTCTCCAAGACAATGCAAGACCTCACACAGCAGGTCAGACCCATGATTTATTGGACAGTTTTGGCTGAGAAGTTTTAGGCCACCCACCCTACAGTCCTGATATTTCACTGAGCAATTACCATCTGTTCCTCCACCTCAAATAACACCTCAGTGGCAACCATAACAATGATGATGACGACATGAAAACGGCAGTGAACTCTTGGTTGTCGGAGCAGGGGGCAAGTTTTTATGAAGAGGGTATTTTAAAATTGGTGGAGAGGTATGATACATGTTTCAACAAACTTGGCAACTATGTCAAAAAACAGTGAAGTATGTACTTTCTGAAAATAAATTTACTTTTTTTAAATAACCTTTCGTTGTGTACTTATACTCAAATGGACTTTACTAAAAAAATACACCTCGAATAAATATCTTCACACGTGACAACAGAGTCAAGAACAAAAATACACACAACACACACACACACACACACACAAAAAAAACACACACAGACACACACACACACACACACACAAACCATTTTGACCAAAGCATAAAACGATCCCCCCCCCCTTTTTTTAATAGGCTTCTTCAGAAAATTTTAACATTTTTTTCATTTTGTGTGTTTTAATGATAAAAGTATCTGTGTAAAACAAAATTAACATTATACTCATTGTAAACTTTGCACTTATTAACTGTAATCATCTTGGTAATACAAGAAGGAATAAAATTTAAAAAATGAATTACTTGCATTAATTTGTATCTTCACCTCCTCTTTTGATTACTGTCTAAGTCAGTGGTTCCCCACCTTTTGAAGTGCATGAGTCCTGAGTTTAATTAGATATAAGTGATATAAGCTAGTACCCTCTCCTCTAACCCATCTCCTCACCCCCCCCCCCCCCTCCCCCAATCCAGCATCAGCATAAATTCTAAGTAAACTTTAGAATGAAAAAACTATTACTTTTAACACTTCCCTTTTCAAAATTAAGATAAATAAATGATTTTTTGCCATGAACTAGGGATCAATGAGATGACTGGAACTACTTATTTCTAACAATGCTTTTGTATCCGACGATGAAGCAATTCTCAGTGCATTGTGAGTGCTACTAACAACTCCTTTTTGGAAAAGGAAACTAACTATTCACATTGAGGGCAGGCACTAGTAACAAAACATGATTCCACTGCACCACTCCTCTCCTTACTGACATTTGTTTCAGCCACATCCCCCATATCCATTTAAAATCAACAAAATTAAAATTTATGCAATATATTTGTTTTATGTAAATCACATAACTTCAGGACTCCTTACTTCTGAACTGGCAGAAATTGAAAGCCTTCAAGCTGTGAATGACCACTGACACTCAAAATAATAATAGTAATGTGTAGGCACTACTGCATTCTAGTACCCATTACATACACTGAGGTGACAAAAGTTTTGGGACACCTCCTAATATCGTGCCGGACCTTCTTTTGCCTTAATGCAGCAACCTGACATGGTATGGGCCCAACAAGTCAGAAGTTACCTGCAGAAACATTGAGCCATGTTGCCTCTATAGCCATCCATAATTGCAAAAGTGTTGCCAGTGCAGGATTTCATGCACAAACTGACCTCTCAGTTATGTCCTATAAGTGTTCCGTGGGATTCATGTCAGGTGATCTGGCTAGCCAGCTCATTCACTTGAATTTTCCAGAATTGCGAAGAATTATGGCCCAGTGACATGTCGCATTGTCATCCACTATAATTCCATTGCTGTTTGGGAACATGCAGTCCATGAATGGCTGCAAATACTCTCCAAGTAAACGAACATCACCATTTCCAGTTAATGGTCAGTTCAGTTGGACCATGTAAACACAGTCCACATCATTGTGGAGCCACCACCAGCTTGCACAGTGCCTTTTTGACAACTTGGGTCCATGACTTCATGGGATCTGCACCACATTCAAACACTACCATCAGCTCTTACCAACTGAAGTTGAGGCTCATCTGACTGGGTTATGGTTTTACAGTTGTCTGTGGTCCAACCGTTAAGGCCACGAGCCAAGGAGAGGTGCTGCTGCCAAGTCATGCTGTTACCAAAAGCACTCGCATTGGTCATCTGATGCCATAGCCTGTTAACAACAAACTTCAATGCACAACTCCTAATGGAGACATTAATCATAAGTCACACATTGATTTATATGGTTATTTCAAACACTGTTGCTTTTCTGTTAGCAGTGATAACTCTATGCAAATACCTCTACTCTCAGCCATTAAGTGAAGGCCATCAGCCAGAGAGTTTTCTGTGGTGAGAGGTAATGGCTGAGATTTGGTATTCTTGGCACACTCTTGATTCTGTGGATCTGAGAATATTGAATTACCTAAGAATTTCTGAAATGGAATGACCTATGCATCTAACACTAGCTGCCATTCCATGTTTAAAGACTATTAATTCCTGTCATGTGGTCATAATTATGAATCACCTCAGTACAAATGGGAGCTCCACCAATGCACTGCCCTTTTATATCTTCTGTATGTGATAGTACGACCATCCGCATATGTGCATAACGTTATCCCATGACTTTGACACCTCAGTGCAGTTACTCTTGTGCTGTCAATTAGTTCCTTTATTGTTGTGAAGTGCATAATGAAGCAATTTCTAGTCTGTTCTGGGAACTACCAACAACTCTGAAAACACATTTTATATTTCTGCATATGTGATGTATAGTACAAAGAACAAGGTACGTGTTTAGTGGGCACACTATGTGAGAAAAAGCTTTGGCAGCTTTCAGAAGGAAATTTATTTCTTATGCTTGTAGGAGAAACATGTGCACAAACAACAACACAAACACACACACACACACACACACACACACACACACACACACACACACACACACACACACACACACATGCACATGCCTGTCTCTCTACAATGTGCTGACTGTCAGATCTATCCTGATCCAGATTGAGTGTACTGGGGTGAGGATGGGGTGCCAGTTGGGATTGGGTGAGGGATGGAGAGAGAGGAGAGGCAGGGGGAGGGGGAGGGAAACATCTAGTGGCTTGTGGGATAGTGGGGAGCCATCTGTGGGCTATATAGGGGTGCACGTAGAGAGGACAGGTGCAGATGGCTGGGCAAGTGATTTTACAGAACAGGGTGTGAGATGGCAACACGTAACTAGCTGGCGTAGATTGGACAGGGGTACTTCTTGGACAGGGGATGGGAGCTATCCTCACAGTACATCGTTTGTTCACATAACCTCTGTGGCCTAAACCTAAAGTAACCCATTGTCCCCCCCCCCCCCCCCCCACACCCCAACTCCACTCAATCAATTTGTGTGTGTGTGTGTGTGTGTGTGTGTGTGTGTGTGTGTGTGTGTGTATACACAGGCCATCCCCTGTCCCAGTACCCCAACCCAGTGTGTGTCAGCTAGTTGTGTGCTGCCATCTCATGCCACAGTCTGTGAAATCGCTTGCCCAGCCATCTGCCACCTGCCCCCTCTACCTGCAGCTTAGCTAACCCATAGATGGCTCCCTACTCTCCCATGGGCCACTAGACACTTCCCTCCTATCCCCTCCCTGCCTCCCATGTCTCTCCATCCCTCACCCCATCCCTCACCCCATTCCATCCTGCACCCCCACCTCATCGCAGTACACTTATTGTGAGCATGTGTGTCTCCGTATGCACGTTTCTCCTACAAGCTTGAGATAGGAATTTCATTCTGAAAGCTAGCAAAGCAAAGCTCTGTACCTTTTGTTTGTGTACCTGTCTACAATGCAGCACTTCAGCTTTTTGTTGAGTGGTCTCTTTTATTCCTAAATAATTCGTTATTCTCAATTGGAACTTCCCTATATTATTGTTCTTACATTCATGAGAAAAAAGGCATTGTTTTTATATAAGTGAGCAGCAGTGAAATTTATAATCTTGCTTCTCTCAGATATTTGTCTGTTGCTTCTGAATATGTCACAAATTCCTATCACTAAAATTTATCATTACTAAAATTTATAATTTTGGATGTCACAAATATTTGCCTTCTTCCTCTCAATATCTTATAATCACCAAGGTTGTGGCTATAGTGAGACCTGAGAATATAGCTGTTTTTTCTGAATATATAGTGGATTTCATTTCTATATTTACATTTGAATATGGTATTATTTCTTCATATCTTGCTCCCAAACATGTCATCTGCCTGCTGCTCTCTCACTGACTGAGTAGAACCAGGAGCTGACAGACCTCCTATCATTTCCATCGTACCTCATCATGCAAGCTGACAACAGAGCTGCATGAAACACATAAGTAAACCACTGGCTTCTATCTTGACTTCTACCATCTCCTGCAGAAATGTGTAGTGTTTTTGAGTATTTGTTCAATATGAGAGGTAATTCAGTTCAGACTATAAATGCATTCAGGCAAACTGCATTTTAAATGTAGTAGATATTCACAAGAAGCAAAGGTGCATGGTATACCTTCCCATGATTGGCAGCAGGACGAGATTTGTCACCAGCTGACCACACCCCTCTCTACATTCATCCTAGTTCTCATCAAAGCTGATGTCACTGTGGCAGTGTACTAGCAGTTGATATGGGCAGTCCATTTTTTTCAGCTTCTGAAGTTTGAAGCATTTGATTTTCTTTGTACTTGAGAATTTTATTTTTCTTTACTTCCCCATGCCAAGTTACAGTTGGAAACCTGAAACAAAATAATATGCTAAGCTGAAAGGCAGGCATAGTTGACAGCTCCAAACAAATATGCATTCAGAACCCAAATACCATGCACCAAAACTGACAATAGGTAAATGGAAATGCTGTGTGCTAGGGCCTCTCGTCGGGTAGACTGTCAGCCTGGTGCAAGTCTTTTGAGTTGACGCCACTTCGGTGATTTTCATGTCGATCATGATGATAAGGGCAACACAACACCCAGTCCCTGAGTGGAGAAAACCTCTGACCCAGCCGAGAATCAAACCTGGGTCGTTAGGTAGGACATTCCGTCACGCTGACCACTCAGTTACCTGGGTTGAACACTGACATTAGCTGACAGCTATGGGATCTTGGATAGTATTCTAATACTAGAAGGTGATGGTGTGTATGTGAAGTGGGTGTCAACTTCTGAATCTTAAAACTGCATTTCAACACCAAAAGCTGACACTGTGTATGTGCAGTACATGTCAGCTAATAAATCTTACAGCGAACCTAACCTAAACTAACCTAACCAACAGTATTCTCTATATGCATTAGGCATCGGCATTTTTCCAGCTTCCAAAGTTTGAAGCATTTGATTTTTCAGTTGATGGAAACTTCAACAACTGCATGGAAGTGACTTATTAAACAGAACTAGTTTTGTGACAGTGCAGTCACATCTTCAGGTACCAAACAGTTGACCTAAAGAAGACACAATAACCATAATTAGAACTATTTTAAAACATAACACAAGATTGATGAAAGTCTGACTAATGTGATGTATACAGACCTTTCAATACATAACATACTTAAACATACTTAATACTCCATAAGGGTAACAGAAGTCTCCTATCTTCCAGTGTGGAACCGGCATCACTAAGTACTCAGCTATATATACTATCATATAAAGACAAGGTGTTGTTTTCATTGTCACCAAAAATCTTGAAAAGCTCCTGACTGATGTATTTCAGATTTTTACACAATGCTTTAATAAACATATGATGAACATAAGCAAACACACACACACACATGCACACACACACACACACACACACACACACACACACACACACACACATCGAAAATGTTATTAATAAAAAGTGTCAAATCATTTTTGACTGATTTACTTCAGATATTTACATGTACTGTAGTACATATTCAGTTGCACATAGGCTATATCTATTCTAAACTAAAATGTACTGGTTTTATCTTAAAACTGACTCTGGGAAATGTGCTATCCTGTACTGTGCTGTGAAAATGTGTGGTTTCATTTTTCTTTATCACAGTCAATTTTAAGTATGATATCAAGTCATTTAAACCATTAGACAAAGTGTTTCTCCCATATATACTCTTTCCCCATGTATAGAATTTTATACAAAACTGTTACACAATAATGTTCTGTTACATTTCCTTTCTTACAGCTGGTTTTAACGTAAAACAGAAAGGTTGAATTTATGGCTTATCAACCAATAAACAAGGCTGAAGGTAAGAGAGAGGGGAAAAGAGGAGATGGACAAAGAGGGGGGAGGAAATGGGCATAGAAAGGGGGAATGAGGAGATGGATAAAGAGAGGGGGAGGAGGAGATGGGTGGGAAAGGGGGTGGGGAAGAAAGGGTGGAGATGTGGGGGGAGGAGCTGATGGTTGGAGAGAGGAGGGAAGAGGAGGAGATGGAAAGAGAGAGGGGGAAACGAGATTAGCATGTACATCCAATTCCCATACATATTTAGCATTTGCAAAGCATTGTGCAGTTCACTAGTCATGAAGAAAATAGCCAGAGGAAGGTGTGGCCCAAGGAACAGGGCTAGTTGAATAAGAACCACATTCTAAATATGGAAGCAAGCCCTAACCCGAAACAAGCTTACTGAAAATATGTAGGAGCGTCCTCTGGGGAAACTGCACAGTGGTGCATGTGTGGGAACCAGAACTGACCTAGTGAGTCAAGTACTACCAGTTGACACAAGAAGCAACAGAAAAGTGTCAAACTAAACCAATGTAAATATGCTGGTAAGCATTGGAAGATAGGGAAAACTCAGCAGGAACCAAAGATGTCAGGAAACTATTCATGATTAATAAATAATTTTGATACAGCAGTTGCGGTTTTCATCTACTGAAATATAACATCACAGCTGTGATTGCCCCTCGTACCAAGTGATTTGCATTTGATTTTCTTCACACTTAAGAATCTTGTTTCCCTGTACTTTCTCCATGCCAGATTATAGATTGAAACCTGAAAGAAAATAATATGCTAAGCTTGCAAGCAGTGATAAGTGACATTCCAAACAAATATACATTCAGAACTTAAATAGTATGAGGCAAAACTTGACAGTAAGTGGTGGCTACTGGATCTTGGGTAGTATTCTAACACTAGAAGGTGAAGGTGTATTTGTGCAGTGGGTGTCAGCTATTGAATCTTAAAACTACAACTTATCACCAGGAGATGAATGTGCGTGTGTGTGTGTGTGTGTGTGTGTGTGTGTGTGTGTGTGTGTGTGTGTGGACAGTAGATGTCAGCTATTGGGTCTTAAATATTCTCTATGTGCAGTGGGTGTCAGCTACAGGAGGGAGGATGTGCGGAAAATGTCAGTCACTGGAGTTGTAAGCTACTAGAGATGTGTGTCATTGCACACGCACAGACATCAGAAACTCTAACCATGATGTCGACTAATCAAGTTGAGACTTGTTTCAGCATATTGTGGATTATTCCAACAAGCAAAAGCGATTAATCAAGGGGTCAAGGGGTTCAGATTAATAAAGTCAAGGCCTGTTGCCACCAGAAGCTGACAATGTGTATGTATAGTCGGTGTCTGCTACAGGGGGTGTGGAGTTGTCAGCTACTATGTGTGTCAGCTACTGGGGGTGCCAGCTACTTGTCAAATGGATGTGTCAACTACTTGAGGGGATCAGCTACTAAGGAAAACTGTATTTCTTTCATTCCCTCCATAGCATTGTATATAGAATATTATAATGTTGTTGCCTCATTTAAGTAAGCATTACAGAGAGGGGGTGGGGGGGGGGGGGGGAGTGTAGTGGAGAGGAAATTTACTGTGGTGCATAAATCAGAGAGGTGAAATCTGATGATGATAATAATGAGACAGGTATGGAAACATTGTACAAAATACAACTTCCTGGAACAATTCTCATCTTGATTAGTTGACATCATGGTTAAACTTGCTGACACCTATGCACATGCATTGATCAACACTCCAAGCAGCTGACAGCCACAGTAGCTGACACCCATTGCACATACAGAATATTTCAAAGATGCATTAGCTCATGCCCACTGCACATACATGCTGTCAGCTTCTGGTGATGGAGAAGCTAACACCTACTGTCAGGCACGTACTATTTGAGGTTTGAGTGCACATTTGTTTGGAAATGTTAAATGTTGCTACCACTTCTTGCCAGTTTACATCATTATTCTGTTTCAGGTTTCCAACTGTAAGGTGACAAGAGCAAAGACAAGGAAAAGAAGATTCTCGAGTATAAAGAAAATCAAATGCTTCAAACTTTGGATGCTATAAAAAATGGGATGCCCATAGCAAGTGCTAGCAAACTGTAAAGAGTTCACAGAACAACTCTGATGTATACAAATTGTGGAAAATATCCAGTTCAAAGACAGATGAGTTCCTCCTGCATATTGGATGAAGAATGTTAAGTTTGGTTGATCAAGCAGATTTTGGAGAGTCATAAGAATGGATTACTTATTAATAGAAGTCATCTAATGTAAGGTGTCCCATGCTAATTGCATAGTTGAGCCTGGGTACTCTATGCAAGGACTGAAAACCTGGCAGGAAGTGGATAGAATTGTTTTTGCAAAGACACCCAAACATTACACAAAAAATTCCAGATACAAGGACTGCATCAAGATGCAGTGTTATTAATGAAAGGTCATGGAAAGAGCATATACCATAAGTTGTGACTTAGAAGAAGAAGAAGAAGAAGAAGACAGGGCAAGACAAAAATGTTAAAGCCAAAGAAAACAATGTACTTAGGAAAGCAGAAGCTGGAAATATTGAAGTAGTAGAAGAAGAAGAGGATGATGGTGAAGTTAATAACATAGATGATGATTATGAAAAAGAAGGTGACAATGAGGAAGATAATGTTCATGACTGGAAGACAGTCTCCAATAAATCGCCAGGACGTATTGAGTATGTTTAGTGGGATGACCCAAATGTACTGATAGAGTGATTAGTTTGCCAACTTCAGAAGGAGTATGCACATAAATGACATAACATCTGTTGAAGAGAAACTTCAAGGAGTATCAGTGATTGCTTGTTCACAATGGCTGTCAAAGATAAAGTGAAAGACAGCTGTAGAATGGAAAGCTGCATATTAGTACATTCAGCCAATGGAAAGACAATCACAAAATATGCATTTCACAAATTTAAAGGATTTAAAAAAAAGTAAATGTAAGCAATTATTGCATGGGATTTTGTGTATCAAACAGCAGTTTTGGGGACATTAAAAAAGATCAATTTCAAAAAAGAACTAAACATACAGGCAAAATTATAGTGCCAATATTATAAGCTGGGCACACTGTCAGCTACTGCTGTTACAATATAGTTTTAAGATCCAGTAGCTGACATCCATAGTCAAGTTATGATACATACTCTGTCAACTTCTGATTTTAGAATACAGTTTCAATACTTAATGCCTGTTTGTTTGGGTCAACAATCACTGCCTTGCCTGTTTAGCATTATCAGCAAAGGATGACATACATTTTATGGTGCAAGGTAACATTAATACCCTAGCATTAAGTCGCTATAATGTTCAAATGACTCCAAATGCGGTTACTGAAAGTATAGCAACCCTCATTTCTTACCTGTATGAATATGTGCATTATTACTATTCAGTATGCAGTTTTATCAAAGTATAATCTAATCTTCAATGGGTGTTGGCACATGTTGGCATTGCCAGCAGAAGTTGACAAATATTTTGTACTGCAAGATAAAATTAATACCTGAACGTAAGGGTTGCTTTAATGGTTGGAATTATCACGAGAAAATGGCAAATATTTTATAGTTCAATGTAAAGCTATACACTAGCATGGAGTATTACAGTGTTTGAGTGACATTAAAGTATAGCAACCCTTATTACTTATCTATATGAATATTCATTACTACAGTTCATTATGCTGTTTCTTCAAAACATTGTGTAGTTTCCCTTGCTTGACAGCAGAAGATGACAACATTTTGAAATCAAGATGAAGTTACTACCTTAATGGGTGATCACTATAATGTTTGGCTGAATTTTATATTGGTTTTAGTAATGAGTTTTATTCACTAATTTGATAATAACATTGTTAACTTTGGTAATTCTCTCCAACAAGTGTACTTTAAGCAATAGTGCCAATACTTGAGCCACCTGTGTTTTAATAAGCAATACAGACTGGAGCTAATGTTGCAGATAGTGTCAACATCTGTTGATGGAAGACATCAAAGTAGGGAAATAAGTATCATAGAGTTGTACATAAATGTTGTCCCATAGCATTTTATCAACAAGCAAGCTCACCTTACATAAGTTTGTGTTGATTCTCTCATAATCCTGGCAAACATAATGATGGGTCAGTTGTTATAATTATGCATACCTCCAGCTAGGCCACTAGAAACTGTGCAGAGTGGTACAGCTGCAAGTGTCAAGTCCCTTGGATAAACAACAGTGGCTAATTTGCATCAGCTCACTGATGTGTAAGTTACTATTTGCTCTCTGGTGAACTTATTTATAATCATCATGCAATATTTGCCTATTTTCTGGTCATTAATTTGTACTTTGTTGTTCTCATCTGTCAAGTTATAGCTTTGCCTATTGACAGATCTATGAAATGATACCCAATATCTGATAATTTCATTGTACTGGTAAAACCAGTAGCTGTAAAACATTACAAGGTACACACCTTAGCTATTACTGCACAAAGTTGTGTCATTTTTGGCACATGCAGTGATGCATGTCAGAATGTGTTTCAGTGCTTCTGCAAATTATGAAATGAATAACGTGAAGGAGCAATGGATTTGCATCAAATTCTGTTTAAAGTTGAAGAAAACTGCAACTGAAACCCACCACATGTTGACAGATACATTTGGTGAAAGGGCACTGTGTCAAGCAAGAACATTTGAGTGGTTCAAGCACTTCAAGAGAGGCAAGCAGTGTACATGGCTACAGCACTAGGAGAAAGGATGATCTTCACTACACAAGGTTAAATCTAACTTTGGCTCAGAAGGGGGTAAATTATGCTGCCACAAAAGTCTTTGGTCACTTACCTAACAGCATCAAAAGTCTGACAGATAGCCATATAGCATTTAAAAGGAAATTAAAACAATTTCTTAATGGCAACTCCTTCTACTCATTAGATGAATTTTTGGACATAGTAAGTGCGTAATTTTCACAACCCCCACAAAAAAAGTGAGAATATTAAGTGTCATGTAATTTTATTAACCTGACACGTTCCACATCATTATGAAGTGTCGTATTCATGATCTATGGAACAAGTACTAATCTAATCTGTGGAAGATGATGAACATTCTGGTTGATTGCCAATTTGCACAACACTGGAAATGATCACGAAGGTGTGTGACGTGGTTCATGGGTAACCAATACAGACAGTTCACAATGTTTGTAACAGGCTTGGGCTGTCGGTGCTGTACATGTCAATGAATTCTAGCTGATGAACTGAACATGAGATGAACTGTAGCGAAGTTTGTCCCTTGCCTTCTCAGCATCAAACAATGAAACCTCAGCATTCAGAAGTGAACTAAACTGCAATGAAGTCTTGAAGAATGTCCAAAATTCTTAATCAGAGTCATAACAGGTGATGAATCTTGGGTCTACAGTAATGACCCTAAAACAAAGCAGCATTAATCACAACGGAAAACACCATCTTCTCCAAGGCTGAAAAAAGCTTGACAAGTTTGCAGACATGTGAAGTCAGTGCTGATCACTTTTTTTTTTTTTTTTGACATTCGAGGAATAGTGCATAAGGAGTTTGTTCCACCTGGTTAGACGGCCAGTAGGCAGTTTTACTGAGAGGTTGTGGTGTGGCTAGTGGAAAATGCTCAGTTAAAATGGCCAGAGTTGTGGAGAAAGGAAGCCTTGTTGGGACTGTGACACTGCACCTGCACACACCTCACTCGTGAAGGAATTTCTGTCCAAAAACAACATGACAATGATCCCCCACCCTCATTAATCACCTGACCTAGCCTTGTTTAACTTCTGCCTGCTCGCAAAGGTGAAAATCATGGTGAAAGATACTTCCATTCTCCATTTGACTGCATGTTCTACCTACTTTGAGTGCACTGACAATCTGTGCAGGCACCAAGAGAGTGATTAATATTAAGAGTGCTTACCAGCCTGGCAAACTTACAATGTTCTCCAACACTACCTTTGAGTTGTTCACTAAAACACCAAAGTACATTAATTGCCAAGAGTTACACACCACAAGAAGTTTTTGTTTCTGTTTAGTTCAAGAAAATTCAGGAACTACTGTTTTCATGGATTTAAAATCTGTGTTGTTGAAAAATCAGCCTTAAAATGCATTGGATTCTAATGCACGTCTTTTTTTTATTTTTATTTTCAAGATTCTTCCAAAAGTTTGCAGAGTCCTGCTATCTGTAGTGGTAGCTTAACGCTGTCTTCATGCCAAGTAAAGAACCTTGGGTGTCAGCCACTGCCCATCTTACAGAAGGAGGCACCAGAAAAAATAATGCAATATAAGAACTCACTTTTGAAAAGTCAAATACAGCATACGTATTTTGACTGAATCTTTGCTAGTAAGGAAGCAATAATTCTGAAATTCAATCATACCTCTAGATTGATGCTGATATAAGATTAAAGTTGACTAGGATATAGTCCAGTAAGACATGGTCGATGAAAAAAATATATAAGTAAGAACTAGCACCTTTCACACTTTTGTTTGTAACAGCAGTGCACTGAATAAACATTACAATATCAGGCAATGAAACGCTTGTGACAAATAACTGTTATAGATTCTTCTTTTCTACTCTGTTCCAACATAAGACAGTATGTACTGAAAAAAGTTTACAGTTACATGCCTGTGGAATAACTGTTAGCTTGCATTTAGCTTTATATACCTATGTGCTGTCCAGTCTTTTGTGATGATTATAAGTACTCTACTATTAATTCAATATCTATAAATCCACATACTATTTATACTAATTCTTATGTTTTGCAGGTCACACAGTGGAATCATCCCTATTTCTTTGCTTATTTTGCAAGTGCAAATTCATATCCTGGGATTCTTGGAGACATGTTATCAAGTGCCTTAGCATGTCAAGCATTTAACTGGGTATGTCAAACACTCATATTCTCACTTACAGCAAATATAAAAAGGCGTGATTTCCAGCTGAAATTATTTTAAGAGGTTTTGAATTACCTGTCTTCCTTTTAACATTTAATACCTACTTGTTGTGATGTGAAAGGCAGTGTGCAGTTAAAGTAGAATGAATATGTTATGACGAGAGTGCAGTTTGTTATGGACTGCACATAACCAATATAGAAAAGTTTGTAGACCTACTCAAAAAATGCAAAAATATATACTATAATTTCTAAAGATTGTGCTATTGTATGAGAAAAAGGCACTTAAAAACATAAAGCATGCACTTAAAGACAGCAAACATGCACTTAAAGGAAATGAACCAGTACAGAATAGACATTCCTTAGAGCCTTAAATGTTTTATTAGAATTTTTAACATGAACAGTAATAATTTTATTTTGGTAACAATTATTAGTTGTGTGTTTACAAGACATTACTAAATATTTTTTCCAGATTTATTAGAAAAGTTCTCCTTTTCAAGTTTTGAAAGGTTCTCTACACCTCACCTGATGTTAGATGGTAGAATGTCATTACAGCAGTGCAGCTAGGAGAAATAAGCTCCAAATGTTTCACTTATTTATCTGCTGGTACCAAGTTGATATAACAAATAAAACAAAGCCCAAATTTCTTCCCTCCAGCTTTCTTATTTTTACAGGAAATGAGACCCCAACATCCTCCCGGTGGCTGCTCTTAGGTAATGAAATCATATTTCCAGACTAACCCAATGAGGTAGTGCATTTGTTAAGACACTGATCTCATATTTGGGAGGATGGAGTTTGCTCAGTCTGGGCATCCTGTTTTAGTTTTTCTGTGGTTTTCCTGCATGATTTCAAACAACTGCTGGTATGGTGGATCACCTGCCCTATCTTCATTGAAACATACTTATTCACTGATGAGCCAAAATGTTATGACCACCTGCTTAATAGTTTGTTTGTCTGTCTTTGGAACAAAATGTATACTGATTCTGCATGTCAGAGATCCAACAGTTTGTGGGTAGGTTGGTGGAGGTATGTAGCATTAGATGTCTATGCAAAGGTCATTGAATTTGAGTATATAAAGACTGATGACCTCAGAAGTTAAGTCCCATAGTGCTCAGAGGCATTTGAACCATTTGAGTAGGTAAAGGACCACCAATTTGCGTTGTGGTGATGGTGCCCAATAGTGACTCTGATGGGTTCCATAGGATTTACATCAGACAAATTTGGTCACCAAGACATCAATGTAATGCTCCTCAAACCACTGTAGCACTATCCTGGCTCCAAGACATAGGCATTTATACTACTGAAAGATGAAATTGCCATCAGGGAAGACATCAAGCATGAAAAGATGCAGGTGGTCTGCAGCTGTCAGCATCTTTGTGATTACTACCAGAGATCCCATGCAAGTGCAGGGGGACATCTTTCGTAGCATAATACTGCTCCCATCAGCCTGCATCCATGGTGCGCTGCATGTTTCAAGTCCCCAATGATGGCATTCATGGAGACAACTATCAACCTAGTGTTCACCCCAATGATGGCTTTCATGGAGACAACCATCAACCTAGTGTAACAAAAATATGATTCACCCAAACAGCTGACAGGTTTCCATTGATTAATGGTTGAATCCCAATGGTCCTATGCCCACTGCAATCGTAATTGATGGTGTCATTGGGTCACTATGTGAACACATAGGGGTGGCCCTGCTGTGATGCTCCATCTGATAACTTTTGTTCACTAATTGTAAGGAAACACTTCCCCTGACCTATGTCTATTTGTACCTTATGTACCTTATACTGGCAGAGCGAATCCATACCACTAATACAATTAACTATATGTTTTCCACAACTAGACAGATGCATTTTAAAGAACATTTTTTGATAGCAATGGGTATTAATGCCTGGAGTGCCGCCCCTTTAGATTTGTTGCCTTCTGCGGTCAATATTTGACAGTTCTCCACAGGAAAAGTTGGTATGTGTGTTCACTTTTGTAAATCATTAAATAAACCAATGGGCATATCTAAATCAGCTATCCTGTCATTTATTAAGTCCTATACAGACTCCCTTCTGCTCTCTCCAAATTGTCCACATTTTTGTGACACAAGTCCTCCTTGATATTTACTTATTTGTCATATCTCAGAGAAAAATTAGGAATTAATTGTTCACTCCCATCCCCTTTCATGGTCTGCAAACAGGGGCCTGTCGCAACGTGTTTTGGTTTTACTGATTAGTAGGCATTTTTTTTTTTTCTTTTTTTTTGGGAGGAGGTGGGGGTAATCATGTCACCTACACTATATGCACAGTGTGGTCTTGCTTTCATCAGTTTCTGTCTTGTCATCCCATGAATTAAATTAATTAAATTCTCTTTGATCTTGATCTACCTCCGCCCCATACGTAATTGTTGTTCCACTTGTTTAGCTACCAAGAGATGGACTGCCTGACTGTCTACCACTGGTCAGCCCTTGTCAATTATTATATTGGCTGTTACTGACCACCAGGGTTACATTTTAAATCTATTGTCTGAAACCGCTCTGTTCTGTGTATACTGGTCCATTGTAATTAGGATTGTGGTTTACTTTAAAATCTCATTTGTGTCCTTGGTTTCCCCAGTTACAATAGTTACCTCCTGTGTGATTATTACTATAGGTGGTGGTACAGGTGCCCACCATGTTGATTGCATCTGCCATTACTACTTTGCAGTCACTATTTCACTAAGGTTCACTTTGCACATTATTTTTCTGGGCTTGCAACAGCACCTCTTCATAAATCAGGTCAATCGAGTCCAGAATGAATAAAAAGTGTTCTACATCATTCTCAAGCATTGTGATCAATTTTTGCTTGTTTTGTGCAGGTAAATGATTTTTGAGTATTTTTAGTACATGCATATGGGAGACTGTATTTGTCCAGTATCTTGTTTTGTTCAGGTATTTTTAAAAATACATCTGTAACTTCTATGTTTACTATTGAATAGTGCTGGTTAAATACCACTCACTGTGGCCTCTATTTGACTCCTATTGGGCAGAATTTGTCCAAGAAGGCATGCACAAGCCATTCAAAAGTATGGCCAGATCGGTTGGGTGTACCCCACAACAAACTTGATCTTTTATACCTCAGTCCAATTGCATGGTAACATATTATGGAAGACTGATTAGTACCACGGGATTTGTTCTTTTACCCTCTGTACTAAAAGTTGGAAACTGCCTATACCGGAGTAACTCTTTATCAGCTAGAAGACTAAAAAAGCAGGATATGAGGTATTGTAGCCCTCTATTCAGCCTGGCTCCACCTGATTGCTACTGATTAATGGCGCCTTTGTGATATGAATACCACTAGCAAAACTGTTACACGATTTTTCTTCCACTGCCTTTAAACCTGATTCAATCCTGGCAGTTAGTTCATTTTCCTTCCCCTTGACTACCTCTTTGACTGCTTCTATACAGATCTTATACCCTTGCACTACCTTCTGTGCTAGTGTCATATACTTATTCAGCTTTCTCCATTAAGGTCTGTATGTCCACATCTATTCTTTCTTAAGTTTTCTTTATTAACTTACTGCTCAGTTTTAAATTATTCAATTCTGCAGACTGTTCCTGTGCTTTCTCAGGCAAATCTTTACATATAGTTTGCAACTCAGTAATAGTATCTAGTGTTTCTTTTTCACTTATATTAATTTATGACTGAGTCCCTGAATTTTAATCTGTGAATTGCCCACGTGTTTCAGCTTAATTGTCATTTCCTCCTGTGGCCTGTTAATTATCTGTTTCCTTAGACATACCTGTGAATAACTCCACGTTTAATTCTTTTCCCATTTCAGACAACTTACATGTTAAATCATTTGACAGGTAAGTGTGCAATTTTTTACTTATGTCATCAAATTTTTGCATTTGTTAATTTGAAAGTTCCTCAAGCTTTTGAGTCTCATGATTCCTAAAATCATTAAATGTTTGTGATTATTGTTTTGAAGAACCATTGACTTTTTGTGTTAAATTATTACATTATTGTGTTAACTCATTAAAGTTTTGTGTTTGTTCATTAAATTTTTGTGTTTGTTCATACCTTGCATAAGTTGTAACAATATTGTGAAAAGGAAAGTTGCTAATGCCCATATAGCAGAGATGGTGAGTCACAGATAGGCACAACAAAAAGACTGTCACAAATAATAGCTTTCAGCCAGTAAGGCTTCATCAGAATTAGATGGAAAATACACACATAAACACTCATTCAAATGCAACTCACACACACATGACTGCAGTCTCAGGAACCTGAGGCCACACTGGGAGCAGCAGCACTGGTGGCATAATGGGAGTGGCAGCTGGGTGGGGGTAATGAGGAGGCTGGAGTAAGAAAAGGGAGGGGTGGTAGGGTAGGCTTGGTGGACAGTGACATGCTGTTGAGGAGCATGGAGGGATGAAGTGGAAAGAGGGTAGGGTAGCTGTGTGCAATGGTAGGTTAGGCAGAGGATACAGCGATGTGGGGGGGGGGGGGGGGGGGGGGGGTTAGTGGAAAAGGAGAGAAGTAAAAAGACTGGCTGTGGTGGAGGAATGAGGGGTGTGTAGTGTTGGAATGGGAACAGAGAAGGGGCTGGATGGGAGAGGATAATGACTAACGAAGGTAGAGGCCAGGAGGGTTACAGGAATGTAGGATATATTGCAGGGAAACTTCCCAACTGTGCAATTCAGAAAAGCTGGTGTTGGTGGCAAGGATCCACACAGGCTGTGAGGCAGTCATTGAAATGAAGGATTTCATGTTTGGAAGCGTGCTCAGTGACAGGGTGGTCCACTTGTTTCTTGGCCACAGTTTCTCGGTGGCCATTCTTGCGGACAGACAGCTTGTTGGTTGTCATGCAAACAGAAGGAGTCGCAATGGGGAGCTCACCTTCACCTGTGGTCGCGAATTTCTATATGGAGTACTTCGAGGAGGAAGATTTGGCAGCATCCAGATAGAAACCTACTTGTTTTCTATGTTATGTTGATGACACATTTATGATATGGCCCCATGGAAGGGACAAGCTCCTAGACTTCCTTACACACCTGAACTCAATACATCCGAACATCAAATTCACTATGGAGACCAAAGCAGAAGGAAGTTTACCATTTCTGGACGTCATGGTCAAAAGAAGAGCGGATGTCACCCTGGGCCATGGGGTATACAGGAAGAAAGCACACACCGACCTGTATTTGCATGGAAATAGCTGCCACCACCCTTCGCAGAGAAATGGGGTATTAAAAACACTGGTGCACAGGGCGCACACCATCTCAGATGCAGAGAGTCTGCCCCGTGAGCTGGAACACCTCAAAACTGTGTTTCAGAAAAATGTGTACTCATAATGGCAGATCAGACGTGCTCTCCACCCCACCTCTACAGTACAGCATGTGGAGATGGACGAAGTCAACGAGGAAGAGATAGCCACTACCTATATACTGTAAACTGGCGCACTATCAGGGAAAGTAGGACAAATATTGAGGAAACACTGAACAGGAACTGTCTTTTGCCCGACCAATAAAACACGAGCATTATTGAGAAGTGTCAAAGACGATCTCGGTTTGCAGAAGTCCGGCATATACCAGATTCCCTGTGAGTGTGGGAAGACTTACATTGGACAGACAGTGCATACAATTGAAGATTATTGCCGAGAACATCAGAGGCACATTTGACTTATGTACCCCAACAAGTTGGCAGTCACAGAGCACTGTTTGTCTAAAAATCATGAAATGGACTACCAACATACCAGGGTCTTGGCACAGACATCAAAATACTGGGACAGTGTCGTTAGAGAGGCTATCGAAATTCATATCAGGGATGGACTCATCAACAGAGACTGCCACTATAACTTCAGCAAGGCATGGAACTAGCACTGAGTCTAATTAAAAAGAGGCTCAGCAAAGAAAACGAACGAGAGACCAGGGCAGATGAGGCAGTTACACTGACACCACCACAGACACTGATGCCAGCCTCACAGCAACCGCTGACGCACGGCCGTGGGTGCGGACCGGAGAGAGAACACCTCGCGGGGGAAGGGGATTTAGGATGGCCGCCCACCCTCAGAAGCTCAGTTCGTCAGCACACCCGACGATGGCGACATGTCTGATCGCCAAAATATTGTGCCTGTTGGAGACTATGGACCGGCAGTACACCTGTGGACTGCTCGAGATGTAAATGTTCATCATGGTCTAGCACTTTCACATTCTTTTTACAGGTACACATGGAATTACAGATTACAAACCTTCACAAAATATTTGTAGCAAATTTAGAGTTATTAGTTCACATATGCAGTCCTGGGAAGGAAGGAGAGGGAAAGACAAAAGGATGTGGGTTTTAAGGGAGAGGGTAAGGAGTCATTCCAATCCCGGGAGCGGAAAGACTTACCTTGGAGGGAGGAAATGGGACAGGTATACACTCGCACACACACACATATCCATCCGCACATATACAGGCACAAGCAGTTAAAACACCTACTTGGTCATCATCATTTGTTGCAGGTCGTGCTTGACATTTCACATGTGACTGAACACTTCCTGTTTCCTTAAATAACATAACTATCTGGCGAAGGCTTGGGACACTTCGATGGTGTCATCCAGGATACCAAGCAGCATACATAGCACATGCCCATTGGGCATTTTGATCACAATAGCCATACATCAACACGATATCGATCTATTCCGCAGTTGGTAAATGGTCCATTTTAACACAGGTAATGTATCATGAAGCAAATACCGTCCGCACTGGTGGAATGTTACATGATGCCACATACTTATATGTTTGTGACTATTACAGCACCATCTGTCACAAAGCGAAAAAAGTGGTCCAACTAAAACATTCATATTTCTTTACGTACTACATGAATATGTAATAAAAAAAATGGGGGTTCCTATTTAAAAACATGCAGTTGCTATCTGTTTGAACTATGGTAGTGCCTTCTAGCGGGCCAACCATAATGCCATCTGGTTTCCCCCTTCAAGCTAGAAGAGTTTCGTTCTTTGTAATTTTTTATTATTATTATTATTATTATTTTTGTTTTTGTTTTTTTTGTTTGATGCTTATTTCATGAGATATTTGGCCCGGTCACTATCAATGGACCTCCCTGTGTCATATATATATAAACAAAGATGCTGTAACTTACCAAATGAAAGCATTAGTATGTTGATAGAGACACTAAAAAACACACACACAAATTTCAAGCTTTCACAACCCAAGGTTGCTTCATCAGGAAAGAGGGAAGGAGAGGGAAAGATGAAAGGATGTCTTTTTTGGGAAAATTTCGAGAAAACTGCGTGTAAATGTATTAAAAGGAGTGGTTTTTTGTGGCCGATTATGAAAATAAGGCTAACAATTGTCTGATGAAGAAATAATAACGTTAAAACCTGTGGGAAGCGGCTGAAAAATGATCGGTGATGTGGGAAAAATGGGAAGGATGTCACATCCTTTCATCTTTCCCTCTCCTTCCCTCTTTCCTGATGAAGCAACCTTGGGTTGTGAAAGCTTGAAATTTGTGTGTGCGTTTGTGTGTTTTTTAGTGTCTCTACCAACATACCAACGCTTTCATTTGGGAAGTTACAGCATCTTTGTTTCTATATATATTTTTCCCATGTGGAATGTTTCTCTCTATTATATTCATATCATTAATTTGAACCCAACAATTGCATTTGTTATTGTCACCACATTTTGAAATCTTTTCTGTCATCTTACTTTCTCTTTTTGTTTGTGCCAGTAGTTGCACTTTGTATTCACCTTCCCCTTTTTTACCGTAATCTACCATACAATTTTATCCTGCCTATATATACTGAATAATACGTAACTTACTTGCAAACAATAACCAAAAAAATTTTTCCGCTTTCAACACTACCACTGGTATAAAATCCACCCAGTTTACAAACAGTTCCTTTCACCTATTAAACAACCATTTTGGCTATTCTAACAACTTTCCCTTTATTTCCACTCCCGTTTTTCCCACATCACTGATCATTTTTTAGCCACTTCCCACAGGTTTTAACGTTATTATTTCTTCGTCAGACAATTGTTAGCCTCATTTTCATAATCTGCCACCAAAAAACCACTCTTTTTAATACATTTACACGCAGTTTTTTCGAAATTTTCCCAAAAAAATACAACCTTTCATCTTTCCCTCTCCTTCCCTCTTTCCTGATGAAGCAACCTTGGGTTGCGAAAACTTGAAATTTGTGTGTGTGTTTGTGTCTCTATCAACATACTAACACTTTTGTTTGGTAAGTTACAGCATCTTTGTTTATATATTTTTGCCACGTGGAATGTTTCTCTCTATCTCATCATTCCTACAGTAACCTAAGTATTTACATTTTAAAATATATTAACATGCCAGGTTTCTGTTTTTCTTACTCTGTACGTATACATTTTCATATGATATTTACATTTCTTTACATAAATATTGTACAAAGATTTACATTAAGACTGTACAGAAATTATACATTCAAGACAGTTAATATTACATACATTTCTTGTGATATTATGTCCTGTAACATTTTTCAGTTTGTGTGCTATCACTTTTACCACATTTTGCTCTTGGGCATTACCCCTTTGAATGTTCATTTGTGAACAATTTGTATTTTTAGTCTCATCTTAAAGTTACGCAGTTCATCATTTTTTTCAATCTCATTTTCCACTATTGACAAAGTATTTGCACAGGCCATTATCACATGATGTGCATGAGTATCCATCATTACAGATGATGAGAGGAAAGATAGCTCCATAACATGAAATCATGATACGCCTACATAACTAAGTTTAGCTACACCTTTGATAAGTTTACTAGAATGTGTGTACTGGTCTACACAAAATGTTATGGACAGGAAGAAGTGTTCATTTTTACTCTACTGCTGCAATCCTTTGTTCATCATGAGAGAACTATTAAGTACATCAATTCATGACTATCTACTCACGTTATCCACTTACTTCATGTTGACTATCTATTGAAAGTAAAATACTGTTTTATACAAGTATCATCTTCAACTGTAACAGTTGGTGACTTGTACTTCCTTTTGCTAGGTGATTTCATTCTTGCATATTCTGTTGTGCATGAATATATCTCTATGAGAATTGTGCCAATGTCATGCCAGTCCATCATTTTAGTGCCAATGAACAAGTGTTAAACAATGCTGAGAGAACTAGCATTTGTGTGCAACTGTCCTGTAATAATTCTTGCTTGGTGCTCTTCTCAGTCACATGGACTTGTAATGCTTGGTCTGACTCCTTTTCATTTTGTAGCACAAGGCCTAAGTACAACCTTTTTATACATCTGGCATACTGTAGCTTTTTCATACACACATTCATGCCATCACACTCACACATATTTGTATAAATATATTATTTATTTTTGGTGCAGCTCGTATCTTTGGTACCAAACAACTAACTATTGTGTTCCTTATTTTACCCAGGATGTGACTCTGTATTGTTTGCTGTAAGAACACTTAAATACTTACTTTAGTTGCTCACTGGTTACTAATGCATCACACTTTCAATATTCATATATTCAATTTCTGTCAGTATGCAGTTCATTCCTTATCAATTTTTTTTATGAACTGTAAGAGCACACAAGTTCATACTGTGGTTGTCAGTTTGACTTACCTTTCTTCATCTGGAAAGAAAAGTGTTGTCATAGGTTGGGCACAATCCTATCTCTTATAATACATTCAAAACTAATTTATATACATTCATTCCTCATGTAGATATTCTCCTTTTATGTAACATGTAAATAGGCACTACTATAATACCTTGTAAATAGCTTGTACATAGTATCATAGTGTGCAGCTAGTTATCTGTAGATAGTGTTTACTTTGCCCTTTGTATATCTATTCCTTAGCTTAGTTCTTCCTAATTTCTTAATCTTAGTTTATTTCTGTAGTGTATACATTTCATTTCCTTAGTAGTCAACTCATAAAGTTTTTTTTCTGAATGTTGCTTGGCGTTTCTTTGCTAAGCTACAATCATCATCTGGCAGCAGTCCATTGGCTCACATTGTGCTGTGCATGGAGGTTGTCAACCTTAAATCTACATACTGCATGTGTGCAGTTCTGTCCCCACTCCGCTTCACCATTTCCATGTGCTGCATCTCAATTGTATGCCTACTGTGTGTTTAAACAGTAAAGTGTCACATTAAATAATTTCCCATGCTCAGGAAGGCTAGTGTTTTGTAAACTTCTCTGGCCCACAAACATACAATCAAAATCTTACATAACTGAAACGTATGTCCCAATAAGGCAATACATATGAAATAAGCAAAATGAAATCTTTCCTTAATATTAAACATCAATCATAATGAGTGTATTCAAGAGGATGGTATATCATCTCTTATATATGCTTATATACGTTGCTCCAAGTCATGCATGATCAGTGTCACATTCTGTTTAGTGCACAAATTCATGTAAATATTTGTGTTGTGGAGCCGTTCCTCCTTACCACTTTTTAAGTATACTAACTTGTAGGCTCCTGGGTGATGGATTTCTGATTTAACAAATGGTCCTGTGTACAGCAGTTGCCACTCATGGATCAACTTACCATACTTTGTCAATTTTGGATGTACTCTATAGTGTATCGTATTTTTTTATCATACAATTGTTTTCCATATTCAGACTTCTCTTCAGTGCTAACCAGTGCCTGATGTATTTTCTCCTAATGTGATATTCCCTTCAAAGAGACATTGGATAGAGGTTTTTCCCAATCATCTACTTGTCTTTTGTCAAACAGGAATTCTGTAGGTGTAAAGCCAGTTGAGCTATGTGGAAGATTGATTGTTAACAACTTGCTGGAATGGAGCAATGTACTCGATACACCTTGTGACTTTGTGAGGGGTGTAAGCCCAGATAAGTCTGTTAAATTCCTTAACTATCCTTGCTATGAGCTTTGCTTTGGGGTGAAACCTGGGTCAAGTATATATTTAATGTTGTGAGTGGTCACGAACTCTTTCAACGGTTGCCTGTAAGGTATGATGTGTTGTCCATCATCAGTATTTCCAGCTTGCCCACTTTGGGTAGATAATCTTTTGAAATTCTTTTGATGATGGTACTCACAGTCACTGACCACATAGCATACAATTTTACATACATCGAGAAAATGTTGTATGTAACAACAACAGATCTTACACCTCCATCTCCTTGTGGATATGGTCCAACCATGTCCAAGGAAACTATCTTCAAGGTGTTTTTAGGCAACACTGGGTGTAGTTCAATTAGTTTTGACTTATTTGCATGCTTATCCTTCTGACACACAACACATTTCTCTATTACCTGCAGAAATTTTGTATTAAATTTGGATAGTAACAATAACTGCTTACCTTACTAAGGCATCATAGTGTCCCCAAACATTGTGAGTGTGTGATATCAAGTTGATAATTTGATCTTCTGGTAAACAAATACACCACTGGCCCTGCCCTGGGTTGTGTCGGTGAAATAATGCACCTTGGTAAATCATAAAAAAATTTTTCAACCTGTCATCATTGTTCTGCAGCTGTTTTAGCATTACCTTTCACCATCTTGGATCTTTCTGTTGTAGTTGCTCCATGCTTTTACACATCCTAACTAATATGGCTGTTGTGTTTTATCTTTCATCGACAAAACCCCGATTTCTGAATTGTTCTCCATGAATTCCAAGAATGTGTTTGGACCTTGTGAAAGCCTCAATAAGGCATCAGCAATTACATTATGATTAACTTTGATATACACAATTTCAAAATCAAATTCCTGTAAATTCAAACATCATCTAGAGATCCTACTGTGTAAAACTTTACAAGTGAGAAGAAAGGGCAAAGACTAATGGTCGCAATACACCTTCTATGCTTTCCCCACAGGTAAAATTCAACTTTTTGAATGCCCATTTTGCCGCAAGAGCTTCCAATTCGGTCACACAAATGCTTGTTCAGATTCAAAAATAATAACCTTGATGGTAAGATCCCCATTCATGTCAGTGATTTGGAATGAACATTTGTCCAGCTCTTGAGAGGATGCATTTGATACAGACAAAAATCATGGATCATGTCAGGATGATGTCAGATGTTGTCATTCAAAAGAGCTTCTTTAATGTTGTCAGAAACGGTTTGTCATTGCTTGGTCCATAGCCAGGGATGGCTCTTCCGTAGAAGATTCAATAGACCATCATTATTTACAAGCTGATGTGGTAAAAATTTTCTGAAGGAAGATACCAATCCAAGATATCCCTTCAACTGCATCTTATTTTGAGGTGCAGGGCAGCGTCTGATAGCATCGAGCTTCTTAAGGTCTGGAAGTATGCCTTGAGGTGATATTATGTGTCCAAGGAATTTAGCTCTTTGTTTACCAAAATGTGTCTACATTAGGTTGGATGTGACTCCGTATTCTGAAAACCTATACAAGATTTTAAGACAAAGGCCTCAAGTGTTCTGACTACAGGGGGTGGGGAGCAATCAGTAAATCATCAACATACATAGTGACTATACTTAACAATTCAGGTCCTAAAACTTGATTTAAAGCAGAGATAAATACATCTGCACTGACGTTTAATCTGAAAAAAAAAAAAAAAAAAAAAAAAAAAAAAAAAAAAAAAAAAAAAAAAAAAAGGCACAGAGCTCATAGCTTCTGACCTCACACACAAAGGCAGTGCACTTATGGCTACCTTCATGTAGCGTAATTTGCTGGTATGGGTCTTGGAGATCTATTATCGTGAGGTACTTAATGTTATGGAATTTTAGAAGTTGTTCTTTCAAGTTATCAAGCCATGTCCCAATAGACACAACAGTTTTATTTATTCTTCTTGAATCAAGCATGAGGTGCACACTACCATCTGATTTGCTAACAACTGAAATGGTTGTATTATTTCTCAATTTAGCATTCTTTTGATCTCTTTCATCACAGTCTCCTCTTTAGCCCATGGCCTGGGTTAAGATGAAAAGCAGAAGGTTTTGTATGGGTGCACCTCCATTTTGTCTTTGTATCCTTTGACTGTGCCAGGGCATTATTCAGTGTATTTGTAATTGATTGCTGGCCGCAGTGGTCTTGCGGTTCTAGGTGCTCAGTCCGGAACCGCGCGACTGCTACAGTCGCTGGTTCGAATCCTGGCTCGGGCATGGATGTGTGTGATGTCCCTAGGTTAGTTAGGTTTAAGTAGTTCTAAGTTCTAGGGGACTGATGACCACAGATGTTAAGTCCCATAGTGCTCAGAGCCATTTGAACCATTTTTTTTTTTTTTTGTAATTGATCAAACAGACTCTGTGAAGTTATATTTTTATATTTCTGCTATCTACAATCTCCAATACTATGGGTACTCTTAAATCAAGTATTTGTACTTTGATTATTGCCTGAACTATGTCATCATATTCATCAACACGGATGGTAACAACTTCCTGACATATGACATCTTTGATATCACCACAGTTGTCATATCCAAGAAAACAGCTTTTAACTAGTTCCATGCCTCCATCCCTATTACTGGTCATTGAATAGGGGCCTATTGAGACCAGTTCCAGTTCTCTGAATTGCCCTGAGCACTGACCTCCTCATTAGGGGTAAACTCAACTACGAGCACAGTGTGCTTCTGGTTTTGTCAGTTAGTCTCTTGCACAGCTCTCAGTTTGAAATTTTGGTGTCCCTGGCAGCTATTCAAAATGTAATTTTGATTGTACTCAGGTGGCACTATGTTATTTTATCATCCGGTTGTGTTCTGTCCTTGCCAGTTGTCATTTGTCACATTGCCCCCAGTCAGTGGCACATTGTAAGCTTGCTGACTATAACCTCTCTGACCATTAAATCCTGTCTGATTGAAATTCTGTCCTCAGTTATTTTTATATCCTCCCCTGAATTTTGTCCCTTTCTATTACCAAATTGTTTCCTGTTGGCATTGCTGCAAGGAGGATATGGCTGGAAGCCATGTTGGTTGTTACTGCCATTCCCACTGTGTTGTCTGTTAGTTCGTGGGAGGTCTGCCTGCGTGCTGTCACTTTGTTGTTGTGCAACTCTCTCTCTTCATAGATAAGATCAAAATTGAAAACTGAGAGGAAATTCTCTCTAATGTGCTCAGGAGTGGTAATTAATTTCTCATGTACATTAGCTGATAGTCAACTTTTCAAAACTTTAGGGCATGTGCATGTGATATTGGGTTTGCCTAATAACAGGTTTTATTTAGATACTTGTCGAAGTATCTTCTGAGTCCTCCATGTTTACTGCTGAATGGCACCGGGTTAAACACTTTGCACCTCAATCTCTCTGGGTAATGTGATGGATCAGAGCTTGTCTAGGAATGCCCTTTCAAACTGTTCATAGGTGTGACATTTTCAACCATGTCAGAGGCCCACAGCAAGACCTCACCCTATGTATAACCTGCCACAAAGCATACCTTCTGCACTTCAGTCCAGTTCCTTGGTAAAATGTACCAAAAGGCTCTTATGAACACAACTGGGTTTGTTTGCTTACCATCAGAAGAAAAGACCAGAAACTGGCTGTATCATAATAACGCTTCATCTGTTATCAATGTATAAAGACATGCAGCACTGTCTGCTGCTAGTGTGGCATTGTTTTGCTATATCAGATCATATTCCAAATATCTCTATGCAACAGGGACTGAAGTCAGCAATGCACACTGCATGTTATAGTTGTGATCTATTTCACCTGACAGGTTAGGGTTCAAGTGTGGATAGATGCTTGGATTATCTATCCTGTCTGTTGACACCTGATAGCTTGGGGCTGAATGTTTCTTTTTCTTTTCGGTGTTAGCAATGACGTTAGTCCACAATTTTTCCTCCACTGCTTTCAACCTCAAATCTATTTCACCTCTTATTTCTGCCCTCTGTACCTTCATCACTTCCTTTATCGCATCTACATAGCCCTTGTTTTCCTGAGCTACCTTCTGCACCAGGGTAGTGCCTTGGTCTAGCAAACCAGCCTTGGCTCTGTCCTTTATTTCCTTAATTTCTTTATCTATCCTTTCTTGCTCCTTTCTCATGAACTGACTATTTAAACTTATGCTACCTAGTTCCAATGACAGATCTTGCACCTTCTGAGGTAGACCTTTGTATGCAATTTGCAAACACATCAATGCAGGTGTATTTACATTCTGGCATGATTGTGACTGCTCCTACTGCATTTTTGTCTGAGCCTCAGATATGTCCTTCACCTTATGCATGTACTGTTCTTGTATCCCACCTGATGATGTTACTTTTTGGCTTAAATTATTTATATCTTGTGACAGATCAGTGAGCAATTATGTTTTTAGATATTTCCCCATACTTACAAGTTTATCTGATAATTCGTTTGAAAGATCAGGACACAAATCGAAGTCATTGAACTGTTGTGTTATGTCAGTTTTGAAAGCATCAAGAGTTTTCTTCTGCTATTAAAGTAGTTCCTTTCGTGTATCTGTCTGTTGTTTTGTAAAATCATCACATTTTTCATTGGTGCTTTGCTTAAATGTTTCAGTTTGTTTAATAAGATTATTAAATTTTTCTTTTCTTGTTTTGAAAAATCATTAAATTTTTCATCAATACTTTGTTTGAGTGTTTGTTTTTGCTTTTCCTTAAACTTGTCCTTGAAATCATTGAAGCTTTACTCTGCATCGTGATTGGGGTTTACGGTGTGCACAATGCATGTTTGCATTGTCCAATCAAGTTTGCATTTGGCATAAGTGTGGCAGGCAAAGAATGATTTAATAAGCCCACACTATGGTACATTACAGTTTAGTCAGAGGAAAAAATACTTCCTGGAGAAAACTGTGACACTGTCTCACCTACTGTGATCATCATCTGCATCCATGTTAATTGAAAACTATGAATGGTTGTTGTCACTATGACTGACATTTTCAGTTCCAAATTTCATTTGTTACCACATCCATGTCAGTGACATCTTGTGCCTAGCTATTTGGCAATGGACTGCTAACAATGTGCCTATCTTGTGTACCAATTTTTTATAATTTTACAAAATGACAAAATAAATAAATACTTCCCAAAACGATATATTCTGTTTGTAATAGTGATGATACCACTACAAAACTTACTCAGTGGTGCCTTGCTAACATGTATCAAAATACATTGTCAGTGTAAATCAATTAAATGCACACATTTATCTCCCTAAAATTAATTTTCTGTCCAAATGTCTATGTATTTATGAGAATGATTCAGTTTAGTACAGACCACCAAGCACAGTCATGCATGCAGTGGATTGTGAATTTTACTATGTTTCATTAGCTTTTTCACTGCCTCTGGAATTAATTCTCCAATTGATTATGTTTAATCTTCTACACCTTATGTGATTTTCATCCTCATTGTGATAATATAGTATCCCACTCATGACACAGTGAAAGGCAACAATTACTATAATAGAAAATTTGCAAAATTACATGATTATTTTAAATTATTACAAGCATGCTAACTCTCTCCCTATGGTAATGTCCTACTATGGGTTTCCAGGTACAGTACACTGGTATAGGTACATAGAGGAAATATGGCTCAAGTTTAAAAGAATAGTTGACCATGTGCTGGACAGATATGTACCCAGCAGAACACCTTGGTGCCACTAACAGCCTGTATATATGACCAGAATTTCTGTGGGTTTTGAGGAAGATCATTTGACAGTATTCTCCTATGATAGTTACTGAAGGCTTCATGCATTACTCTCTTGATAACCAAATGCATTTAATTCAGCATCTCTCTATCTATAGTCCTATGCTTCATTTTACACCTATTATGCAGTAATCTCTGGATCCTTAGATGTTTCTTTATAGTGGCTGTACACCATGGAGGATCCTTCGCATTATGAACTGTTCAACTGGGTACATATCTGACCTGCACATAGTCAACTTTTCTTTTAAGCTGATGCCATAGTTCCTCTACATTCTCCTGCCCTTTGCTGAATGTTTCAGATTCCTCTTTGAGACATGACACTACTGATTTTTATCTAGTATACTGAACATATTTATCTTTCTGCTTGTTTTAGCTGTCTTTTGTACTTTGGTAATCATTGTTGCCATAACTGTATCATGGTCACTGATACCAGTTTTGACGTGGGCATCCTCAAAAAGGTCAGGCCTAATTGTTGCCATTAGATCCAATACATTTCCATCATGAGTGGCATTCTGAGCTATCTGTTGGAGGTAATGTTCACAGAAGGCATGTAGTAAAGTTTCAACGGCTGTCTTATCACACCTGCACTAACAAAACTCTAATTTTCTCAACTGATTGTTAGATGATTAAAATCTCAACAAATGATTACAGTATGATAGAGGAATGTACAAGTGAACTGAGGTTTCCTCTAAAGTTTTCAGTTACATCAGGACAAGAGTTTGCTGTCAATTTCAGGCTTCAACCAACTTTCTGTACCTAATATTATGTGAGTTTCACTGCTTTTCAGAAGAGCTTCAAACTCCAGCACTTTGTTTGAATGTTTCAGCAATCAAGCACAGGGATTTTAATACTCACACCTGTGTGAGGCATTTCGTTCAGTTTTGCACTGATACTTCTGGGTTTCCTGCCTCTATTGTTATCTGGGTTGGATGGAGAGCAGCCTAATCTAAAAAACACTTGTGATCGCCCCACACACACTCAATTCCTCAGTAGCAATCTATGATGTGTAGTACACATCTTGGGTAAAGCAGGTGGTAGACTTCATTTTTTGGTAGAATACTGGGGAAATACAATCAGTATACAAACTAGATTGCTTACAAACCACTCTTGTGACTCATTCTAGAATATTGCTCAAGTTTGTGGGACCTGTACTAAATAGGACTTACAAGAGGTATTGAATGTATAAAGAGAAGGGCAGCAGAAAAAGTCACAAGTTTGTTTGAGCCATGGGAGAGTATAACAGAGATGCTAAAGAAACTGAGCTGGCAGACTCTTGAAGATAGACTGAGCCTATCCTGAGAAAGACTACTTACAAAATTTCAAGAACAATCTTTAACTGATGAGTGCAAGGATATACTACAACTTTCTATGTTCCACTCACATAGGGATTGTGTCAAGATTATATTAATGCAGCATGCACACAGGCATTTAAAGACTCATTCTTCCCGTGCTCCAAATGTGAATGGAACAGGAAGAAACTGGAATAACTGGTACGATGGGACATACCCACTGCCATGCATTTCTTAGTGATTTACAAAGTATAGATATACATGTAAATGTAGATGTTGAATTGTAGAATCAGAGTTCACATATTCTAAGGAAAACGTACAAACATTGTTGTAGTTGGCTTTTGGAGTTACCCTCAACAGAGGGTAATTACCCTTTTATTGAGTTATCCACCAATGCCCTCTCAGAATTTAAGCAGAAAAATTGCGCTCATCACTGACTAACAGTTATGCTGACAGGGGCTATCAACCACCTACTGTCTTAGAAACAGCCAGGCCATGGGTGGTTTAATGCAGGGACAAAATAGGTGCTACTCCTTCACCCTACAAAGCTTCTATTTCATTTGACTCACTACTAATGTAAATATTTTTCGATGCATTCATAATGATGCTCAAGAATGTTGCATATAGTAAATAAAATTCACAGTAAATGCATTATATGTAATTAATGAAATTAATTACATAACTGTCTAGGAGATGATCTTGTAATTCAGGAATCATCAAATGAAACATCTGGGCCCATTCTGTTAATTGACTGAAAAGCACTTCGATTCTTTTTCATTACAGTTTATTCCAATAATCACATCCAAAGAAATCCTCACAAGAGAATCCACTACAAAGAAACCGCTCACAAAAAATTGACCAAAAGAACTGCTTGAGATAACAATTAACTGCTTGTTATGCATATGTAAGCTTCTAACAGTTGAGATGAAGAAAAATGGAGAGTCTGTTAACTGAACTAATTGTTGTTGTGAGTCATTCGGGTACTCAAAAATTGATATAAATGAATGGACGAAGAAAACCAATTGTTGTATTATTAATTCTAGAAAGACATCTATGTCACCCATGTGTGGTTATCTTTTAGGTACACTGCCATACAGCTATCATTCTAGGGTTAATAAATAATGTTAGGTGTTTAATCAAAACAACAAAAATAAATTAAAGTTATCAAAATACACAAAAATCAATCTTTATTAAGATACTAGAGACACATTTTAATATGTATGTACATATATTTTTAAAATTACTGAAATACTGCAACCTTAACCATGTAATACCTAATAGTAGTCACATAGGACAGTAATTGCAGTCCATTTTGTTTAAAATATTTAGTAACTGTCATTTGACAAAAATAATTTTTTATCTTCATTACTGCTATATCATGAATTTGTAGTAAATTAATTCTATCATATACCCTGTTTTTGTTTTCAAACCTTTTGAAAGCTGTTTTCAGGGCTTGGAAAGCATTCACATGAGATGGTCCTGCTTCATTTTTGCGTCTACATTTTCTTGTGTTTCATCTTCTTGCATTTTCTGCTGTTCATTTGCCCACAATATGTTTGCAACAACTTCATCGTCTGTTGTGATGTGGAAACCTTGATCATAACTGTCACAAATGTGTCACTTTTACATGCCACTGGGATCATAATCCTGGCATATTTGTATGTTAGTCATTAACTGATTTATAGTCTCCAAAATGGAACCATATATATCATTTCAGTCCTGTTTACTCTCAGTTTAGTATGGTGTCCCAGACTTTGTTCAAAGTCTTCATTTCAGTCATGCATCTACAACCATGTGACAACACTCCTTTAAGTCGGTTGAAAAATGACAAAAGGACTTCTACATTATCTTCATCAAGAGAAATCAATCTAAGTAGAGGTTGTTTTCTTTAAAGTTGTTTTAATGTTTTAATAACACTTTGATTCATTGATTATAGCAAGGATGTCACACTGGAGGCAAAACTTTTCCTGTAAACATTCCATTTTCTCTTTCTAATAGTTCAGCCAAAGGATTAGTTGGCACATTATCCAGTAAAAGTAGGACTTTTCTGTGTTTACCAATTTCATTTTGAAGATTTGCCCAAATGAATATTATTAATTGCTTTTTACTAATTTTATATCCTGGAGATGAACTCTCTCATCAAGAAACTAAATATTTTGACAGTAATGATTTCCATTTTAATACAGTTTCATCAGCATTGCAAACAAAATTCAAGTCTTAGTCATTTTTGTACAATTCTTTTTAAAACCGTCTTTAAAGAATTTGCTACATCTACATCAACTGACATTTTGCACCTTGAATTTCCAATTTGTGAATTCCATGATGAGATTTAAATATTTGCAACCATCGATTACTTGCCACAAACAATTCTTCACCACCTATATTTTTATTTAACCGTAATGCCTTTTCACAGGGCAGGGGGTCAGGTATTGGTTGCCTGGTTGATAATTTTTGTGCAAAAGCAACAATACTAAGCTTTATTTTTTGGTTTCTTCGTTAGTTTTCAATGTTTATTCCCCTCTTCACTATCAAGGTTGCAGGTGGATTGCAAATTGAAATTGGTATTCTACTTATAATCACCTATTATTTAAATGCCTACGCCATACTTGTTGGCTAACTTATGACAAGTTCCTCCTTTTTTTAATGAATTAATAATGTTTATTTTTTCATTCAAATGATAACACCACTCTCTTGTACTTTGACAATTTTAAGCACAGATGCAATGCAGTACAGCAGCTTAGCAATTAGCACTGCTTAACTCAAACAAAAATAAAACTTGCTGGGTAGAGATCATGTGGGGCATGGATGGACAGTGCCAGTGTGACATGTCCATGCATGCACAGAACAGATTCTGGGTTGACAATCCAGATATTCATGAATCCACATAACTGAGGTCCAGCTAATCAAGACTCCAATGTATTAGCTTTTGACACTGTTTGTGCTAAATTTCATACCCTATGATTACACACCAAAAAAATTCTAAAAGAATTATCTTCTAGAATGTTTTACAGATTTCAGAACAGAAGTCAGCTAAAGTTCAATTATAGTTTTCCTGAAGTAATAATTTAAATGTTTATTTTAATTACAATTTTACTATCAAACTTTCTACAGTGATAGGCATGTGCTACATTTTCTTACATTCTTATTAAAGTTTTTTTTTCTTTATATGAAGTGTTTCTCATGAAACTGATTTCATGATTGTATTCAAGAGGTATGTAATTAAGCACTGAATAACAGAATTCAGTTACGTATTCATCATGTTCCTGATTGCATATTTATCAGTATGTATAAGATTAGATTAGATTAGATTTACTTTCATTCCAATTGATCCGTAGTGAGGAGGTCCTCCAGGATGTGGAACATGTCAGAAAAACAACAATACATGACAAATATTTAAACTAAAACAAATAAGCTAATGTACCATTCCACAGGTCCCAAGTGGAATGATCGTCATTTTTTAATGAACACTAAGAGTCATTTTACAAATACTATTGCACTGAATTTAAAATAAAAAAGTTTTTTATTTATTTATAAGGTAAGAAACATGTAATACAACTACTGTAATACTTATTTACAATGAACACATTACTGCACTGAAATGGTGCAGAAGTTAGATTATACTTACACACACACACACACACACACACACACACACAAATTTTCAGTGAACACATTACTGCACTGAAATTGTGCAGAAGTTATGTTGTACTTATATACCTTCTGCACAATTTCAGTGCAGTAATGTGTTCACTGAAAATTTGTGTGTGTGTGTGTGTGTTACTTGCATTAGCATCTACTATTTGATATTAAAAATACAACAGTCACAGTTGCAAAGTTATTTTTTTTTATGTTTTGCCAAGATTAAGCATCAGCAGATTATGTAAAACTGTTTGGTATCCAGGCCAACATGCATATGTGGCTCTACACTGTGCTCTACTTGCTGTTATAACAGTTCAAAGATTCCCTCCCACAGTTCCTTTCAATTAGTCTGATGAGCAGATTTTCATCCGGACAATTTTATGTATATGTTACTGACGTAGAGCTCTGGTAGCTGGCACAGTGAACTTCATTTGACAGTTTTACATAATCTGATGACGCTTAACCTTGGCAAAATGCATTGTTTTTAAATAAAAATAATTTTGCAACTGTGACTTTATTTTTTATACAACCCATGAAAATCATGTTTTATTTTTCATATAACCATGAAAACTGGTTGCTGCATCAATCAGTCAACAATGTATGTGAAGGAATATCTACTATTTTTCTCTTTTTTGTGCTTATTTGCTCTGATTGAAATAATAGGATAAGCAAATTTCAGTAACACTATATTTATGTTAGTACTAACTCAAGACTGATATAAATGCTCTCATTAATTACTAACAGGTTAAAATAATAGTGAGAGTGCATTATTCTGAAAGTATTACATGATTTATCAATCAAACTCTGTCATAAATTGTAAACCAGATATTGTGTCTAATAATATGAAACAAAAACCTTCATTTTGTAAGACACGGGCTACTTACTAGCGATAATGAAGTGCAGAAATGAGTAAATGAAGGAAAAGCTACTTACTAGCAGGAATGAAATGTAAATGAAAGAAATGATATTACAAATTTTCTAGGGAAACATAAACATAGCTATTTAATCACTATAACAAAAATTTTCATTTCGTGAATTTAGTCGGTCAAGTTTAGACACGTTCTACATACCTGATGACATGCATTCTCTGGCAGTCAACGATTGTTTCAGTTTATTTTATTTATTTATTTATTTCTTACTCCATCAATCCAATTGTGATAAACTCACAAGGATATAGAGTGTGTCAGTAAACAATCAATACAAAGGTAGTAGTAAAGCAGTCAATCAGACAAAAGTAATACTACATGTCTGCTATACACATGTGTGGTAAGAATGACAGATTACACCAAACATTACACATAGAAAGTGAAAACAAATTAAAAACCAGTGAACATGACTATGAATGTTCATGGGTATGGTACCTACATCATTGCTCAAACCTAAACTATGGTGTATCACACTCAGATTTTTGGTCCACAGACCTAGGCGGTTTTCTCATTGTGGCTAAAATACTCTTCTAAACTGTAAAATGACCTTTCCAATAGAAATTGCTTCAGATGCTCCCTAGAGGAGGAATGGTTATCAAATTTGTTTTTAATATCTGGAGGGAGAGCATTAAAAACTTTTGCACTAGAGAACTGCACATCCTTTTGCACCATGGTCAGGTTTTTACATTCACTGTGGAAATCATACTTTCTCCTGGTATCATTTCCATGATATTCACTATTTCTTTTATGAAACTCAATATTTTTGCTGATGAACCCCATAAGAGAAAATATGTACTGGGATGTGACAGTAAGAAATTTTAGTTTCCGGGAAAGGTTTCTACAAGTACATCTGGAGTCTACACTGCTCATTATTCTTATAACACGTTTCTGGTCCACGAGTATTTTCTTTGCTATTGTTTGGTTACCCCAAAATATAATACCGCATATTATAAGAGAATGGAAATATCCATAATATGCTACTTTCGTTGTGTGTATGTGTCCGCTCTCGGAGAGAACAAGTATGGCAAAAATCGATGAGCTGAGTCTCTTCTGAAGATTTATTATATGATGAGACCAGTTTACTCTAGAGTCAATTAAAATGCCTAAAAACTTTGTTGATTCAACTCTTTCTATTGGCTCTGTTCCACATTTCACAGTTAATTCTGTTGTGACAGTGCCACGACATTTAAGAGTGCCGCCACGTCAGTACGCGCAAATGGCGATAGAGGTGCTCCGCAACTCGGCTGAGCGCGGGAGCGCCACCTAGCTATGAACGGCGCCAGCCACATGTCACGGCATGGCAGTCGAATGACCGACACGGAATTGGTAGCATGTAACCAGCTATTGTTTCTACATTTGTATATCCACGCAATTTATTAGTGATTAAAGGTTATAACACTTTTTGGCGACGAGGATGGGATATTTTTGTTCCTGCGTTGTGGATTTGCATGTTCGTCTCGGGGCAGACATGGAACAGCTTATGCAAGCGCTCATTGAACAGCAAACACAGCTGACAGCTGCTATTCAGGCGTTGTCGACGTTGCTTACTCATCGTCTGTCTTCCTCCATTCCCTCCTTACGACGAGGCAGCTGAAGACTGGGAGGATTATGAGAACCATTTGTGGCAACACTTCTTGGCTTTCAGCGTTGTCGATGCTCCTATGTGTAAGTTGTTATTTCTATCTTGGATTACCCCACGGATCTATCAGCTGCTATCTCAGTTAGCCCCACTGCGGGAGCCTCCTCTTTGTCCTTCCAAGAAATGTGTGACTTATTGTCTAACTATTACCGAAAAAACACCCACGTCGTTGCCGCCCATGTGGCGTTCTACCAGTGTCATAAACAGCCCCATTAATCTTACTGGGCTTGGGCGGCGGAACTACATGGTCTGAGTAGGTAATGTCAGTTTGTCACAGACACTCATCATGAGTCTTATGCTGATTCAATGGTTAGGGATGCTATTCTACGGCTTGCTCCTGATAAAGAAGTTTGGCAACATGCCTTACAACTGCCAAACCCATTGTTGTCGGAAATTCTAAGCATTGCTCAGTCTTTTGAAGTGTCTCACGCTGCTGGTGCGCAAATAGACGTGTGGTGTGATGTAGGCACTATACAGACCACTTTTGACATGGACAATTCACCTGTTTCCCAGGGGACCGACGATGTGGTGGCGGTTCACTCGCGTCAACAACGTTGCATTGGGCCGCCACGCTCGCAGTGAAAACAGCAACCATAGAAGCAGGTTCGTTCCACACTTCCTTTTTGACCACGTTGTTTCGTACAGCATGACAGGGCCGCATGTCCAAAACATTGGGCCACGTGTAATTCATGTAGGAAAAAAGGCCACATTGCTTCTGTGTGTCAGTCCCCTAAAGTTCCTGTCGACGAGGACGAGGCATCGGACATGGATGTTAACTGTGTGCTTTCTCAAACAAATAAGTTGTTTGTTACTGTTCGTGTTCTGGATAAAGACATTTGCATGCAAGTGGACACTGGCTCTGCAGTAACTCTCATTAATTCTTGCACGTATTTGGAGTTGGGCTCTCCTCCCTTGTCTCCAGTTATGTGAAATCTGAGAACTTATAATAAACAGAAAATTCCTATCGTTATCCACTTTGATGCTTCCTCTGCCTACAAGTCTGTTGTTCGGCCCCTCACATTTTATGTGGTGGATCATGCGGGCACTGAAAACCTGTTCGGTTATGATGCTTTCCAGTTGTTCGGGTTCTCCATTGATGATGATGTGCACCTCATATCTGAGGATATTCCGTATCAACAGCTGGATGGATTGTGTTCTGAATTCTCGTCCGTGTTCTCTGCTGGTCTGGGTCGTGCCAAGGATTTTGAAGCCCACATTACTCTTAAACCTACAGCTCGCCCTAAGTTTTTCTGGGCACGCCCTATTCCGGTGGCGTTGCGTGCACCTGTCAAGGCTGAGATAGACAGGTTAACAGCTTCAGGGATTCTCCTTCCTGTTACCTCCAGCGAATGGGCATCGCCAATCGTGGTGGTTTCTAAACCAAATGGGAGTCTGCGATTGTGTGGTGATTTTAAAGCCACTGTCAACGCTCAGAGCCTCATTGACACTTATCCTCTTCCCCGTCCTGAGGAGTTATTACCAAGCTCGCTGGGGGCCAGTTCTTTTGCAAACTTGACTTATCGGAGGCGTACCATCAGTTGCTGTTGGATGCGTCTTCCAAGGAATTTCTTGCCATCAACACTCCTTGTGGGTTGTATCAGTACCAGCGGTTACCATTTGGCGTCGATAGTGCGCTGGCCATTTTTCAGCGATTTTTGGAACAGCTCACGGCTTCCGTTCCCGGCTGCATAAACTATCTGGATGACATTGTTGTCACGGGGGCCTCCACTGAGGAGAACCTTCGCAATTTGCGTTCACTGTTTCGGGTTCTGTATTCAGCTGGATTGAAGTGCAATCTGGACAAGTCACAGTTCTTCCAACCCTCCATCATGTATCTTGGTTTCCACTTGTCCTGTGATGGTATACGTCCTCTACGTCAGCATGTTGCGGCCATTACCGCTCTACCCCGGCCGTCTATGGTAAAATAACTTCAGGCGTTTCTAGGCAAGATTGCTTATTATCACAAATTCATTCCATCCGCGGCAGCGGTAGCTCATCCTCTGCATCAGCTATTACACAAAAAAGTTCCTTTCTGTTGGTCCAACGAGTGTGAGCAGGCTTTTGACTGCCTGAAGGCTCATTTGTAGTCGCGGCCTTGTCTTGCCACATTCCATCCGGGTCAGCACTTGGTTCTGGTGACTGACGCGTCCCAGTATGGCCTAGGGGCTGTTCTCGCTCATCGGTATGAGGATGGATCGGAACGACCCATCGCCTATGCTTCCAAGACCCTCAATAACGGTGTTATTCTCAAATCAAAAAGGAGGCGCTCGGTATCATCTATGCTCTAAAAAAGTTCAGCGTTTTTTTGTATGGTTCTAAGTTTCACCTCATCACCGACCACAAGCCGCTGGTCTCTCTGTTCAGCCCATCAGCGTCGCTTCCGGATAAGGCAGCTCACCGCCTGCAATGTTGGGCCTTATACTTGTCTCGTTTTCACTATAAGATTCATATCACCCCACGGCCCAGCACGCCAATGCTGATGCGTTGTCACATTTGCCGATGGGCCCCGACCCGGTTTTCGATTGAGATGAACTACTCTGTTTCCACATTGATGAGGCAGAATGTCGTGCAGACGAGGGTTTTCTGCTTACAGGTTCGCAGGTCATGTCGGCTACTGTGCGGAACCCGGTCCTGTGTCAGGTGATCAGTTTTATTCAACGGGGTTGGCCGGACAGGACCAAGGGCCGGGCATCGGATCCCCTTCGCAACTACCATGCCTTGCGCCTTTGTCTGTCTGTTCGTGATGGTGTTGTTCTTCTGGCCATGGATGGCGCATCTCCCCAGGTCATGGTGCCAGCCTCTCTTCGCAAAGACGTTCTCAAACTGTTGCATGAAGGCCATTGGGGGATTTCTCGGACTAAGTCCCTGGCCCACAGGCACGTTTATTGGCCCGGTATTGATTCAGACATCACCCACATGGTTGCTGCGTGTGGTCAGTGTGCTCAACAACTGGCTGCACCCCGTACCCCGTACAATGCCCTCTCCGTGGCCTGACCCAGCGCAGCCATGGGAACGGGTGCACGCTGACTTTGCCGGCCCCTTCCTCGGCACTTATAGGCTGCTGTTGATTGAAGCCTTCTCGAAGTTTCCGTTTGTTGTTCGATGTCCGTCGCCCACCACTGCAGCGACAACACTGGCTTTGTCCAAAATCTTTGCACTACAATGTCTTCCATCCACGATCGTCACGGACAATGGCCCTCAGTTCTCTTCGCAGGCCTTCCGTGATTTTTGCACTGGACACGTAATTCATCATTCATCAGGTCGAGCGCCTTGTCTGCACTTTCAAAAGTCAGATGAAAAAATTCCTCAGCGATTTTTCCACAGATGACGCTCTGTTGCATTTTCTGAGTTCTTATCGCTTCACGCCTCTGGGTGATCGCAGCCCTGCTGAACTCTTGCATGGCCGCCAACCGCGCACTCTACTGCACCTGCTTCACCCTGTCAGGCCTTGTACTGTGTCCCCTCATGCGGGAAAATACTCAGTGGGCACCGACGTGTGGGCACGAGGGTGTGGATCTCGCCCTAAATGGATTCCAGGGGTGGTCAAGGCTCTCCGCGGCTGCCGGTTTTGTGAAATATGTACGGACGACGGCATGGTTGTTCGCCATTATGACCAGATGCGCCCGGGAGTGATGGCCCACGAGTGATGGCCATGCCGGTGCCACCGCCCCTTCCTTCGCCTACACCAGCCCAAGAAGCCAGTCCTGTTGCTGCTGCCGATCTCCCGTGCGTATTGCTGCAGCCGAGTCCGCCGGAACCGGCCCCAGTCGCGACGCTGCCTTCTCCGGTACCCATCTCGCTGGAGCACACCCCCAGGTCCACGACACCTATGGATGCTGCTCCGGAGTTTTCATCCATCATCTCGTCCAGGAGGCACGTTCCACGCACGGGCTTCCGTCCTGGACATTTTCGACTGTACTCTCGTGTTTCTCTGCGGGATCTTCTCGGGGCCTCTCAAGAGGCCATGGATGTCTCCACGCTGTCCGTGTCTCCCAGGAAGTGAGTGTTTTTTTTTCAAGGTGGGAAAAGTGTTGTGACAGTGCCACAACATTTAAGAGTGCCACCACGTCAGTACGCGCAAACAGCGATAGAGGCGCTCTGCAACTCGGCTGAGCGCGGGAGCGCCACCTAGCTATGAACGGCGCCGGCCGCATGTCACGGCACGGCAGTCGAATGACCGATGCGGAATTGGTAGCATGTAACCAGCTATTGTTTCTACGTTTGTATATCCACGCAATTTATTAGTGATTAAAGGTTATAACAAATTCCTCCTCTGTTTTAGCAGTTGCAGTGAACTGAATATAATTAGTCTTATTAAAGTTCAATGAGAGTCCATTGAAGCTAATCCATTTCACTAAATCAGTAAGAATATTCTTAACAGATCATTGAAGATCTTCACTTATATGACCATTAATCACAATGTTAGTGTCATCTGCAAAAATGGTAAAAAAGCACTGCAACATTATACATTGAGGTAGGTCATTTATAAAAATGAGGAATAGTAGAAGACCAACAATGGATCCGTGGGGCACTCCACATTTAATGGTTCTCCATTCAGATGAAACCATGCCACTATGGATCTTATCGGTACTATCAACTACTACTTTCTGCTTCCTGTCTTTGAGGTGTGATTCTAATCACTTATTTGCTAAGCCACTTATTCCTAACAGGTCTGCTTTCTGTAATAGGATTTGGTGGTGCACAGAATCAAATGCTTTTGACAAGTCACAAAATAATCCAATTGTTATCATTTTGTCATTAATTGATTCCAGAACTTTATTTGTGAAAGCATAAATTGCTTGTTCAGTTGACCATTCCTTCCGGAATACAAATTGACTTTTGCTGAGTACGTTTTATTTGTTTAGATGTTCCAAAATTCTCGACTAGATAAGCTTTTCCAGTATCTTAGAAAAGGCAATTAGGTGGTAAATTGCCCTGTAATTTGTGTCTTTGGTTTTGTCATCTTTCTTAAAGAGGGGTTTTACAACTGCATATTTTGAGTCTGTCAGGCACAGTTCCTTGTTGTATGGATGCATTAAAAATTTGGCTAAGTACATCACTAATGTCAGCACAGCACTGTTTAGTAAGTTATTAGAGATATTATCTACCCCAGTGGAATAAGAATTCATGAGAGGGATGATTATTCTTTTAATTTCAGGTGCTGTGATAGGTCTAAAGGGAATTTTACCTGTATGTTTAGGTATAGTCTTTTGCATATGACTCAAAACTTCATTAACAGAGCCGTTGCATCCTATTTGTTCTGAAACTGACATGAAGGCGTTATGGAAAATATTGGCTATGTTATCAGGATCATGTTCTAGATTACCTTCGTGTTCAAGTTTGAATTCTTCAGAAGTTCTTATGGTTATCCCTGCCTTCCTTCTAACAATGTTCCAGATAGTCTTAATTTTGTTATGAGAGTTATCAATTTCTTGGTCATAATACAATGCTTTTGATTTTTGTATTACCTTCTTTAGTATCTTACAGTACATTTTGTAATGGTTTGTTTTTGTAGTGTCCTTAGACATTCTGGTTGCAATCTAAAGTTCCCTCTTTGTTTTACATGATTGTTTATTCCCTTTGTGATCCAGGGTTTGTTCTGTGATGTACCAGTTTTGCTTCTAAGAAACTTTTTTGGGAATACCTCTTCAAATAAGGCTGAAAACTCATTTATGAATATATTAAATTTGGCATTAACGTCATCCACCCTGTATACTGGGCTCCAGTCCATCTGTTGCAGTTTGTGTTTAAAGACTTCAAGTGAATCACTGGTCATTATCCTATTAGATTTCGAGGTGGGGCTTAGTTTCTTGAGGGGTGTACTATCGTGCAGAATAAGAAGCTGTCCATCATGGTCAGACAGAAAATTCAAGATAGGGGTGACAGTGAAGCAATGGTGCCTACTTAAATCTATAAAAGTATTGTCTATCAAAGATTGGCTCTCAGGTGTGATTCTGGTGGGAAAGTCAACTACTGAAATAAGATTATATGAATTCATCAGATGCTGGAGCTATACTTTCTTGTTGTTTTCAGTTAAAAAGTCTACATTAAAATCCCCAAGAATGCTTATTTCCTTATTAAAAAATAAATAAATAAAGTAGATAACAATAATTCTATTTGCACCAGGGAGGCCCTGAAGTTAGTTCCAGGTACCCTGTAAATTTCCACTACTATTACTGGGAAGCTATCTACTGTAACTTCCATTGCACAGGCTTCACATAGTTGTTCTAGACAGTATTTACTTACAACTACAGATCTATATATGACATTATTTTTAACAAAAATAGCTACACCACCTCTTTCCTTGTTGTCTCTAGAGTAGTAGCTTGCAGTGTTGTAGTTAGGATCTAAATGTAAGAAGTTAATGCCCTTTGTGATATGATGTTCTGTAAGGCATAATATTTGAGCATTTTTTGTACAATTTGTGTCATTTATATTAAGTGACAGCTGATCTACTTTGCTGCTAAATCCCCTAATGTTTTGATGAAAGATGGACAGGTTAGACTTGTTTGAAGAGGTGTCACTTATCTTGGGTGCTTCTTGTTCTTTGTGTCTGCAGTTAAAAAATCTTTTAGATGTAGTGGGCATACTACTTTCCATCTGCTTGCTGTTCCTTCAGTCTGTTTGGCTGTTGTGTTCTTTTTTGTTGTTGCTGGAACTTGTTTTGCTTCTTTTTCTTCTGCAGGTGACTTTTTGCCTAAAAGATTCTTGGTGTGTTTGTTGAGTATGGCTTCTACTTCTTGGTGACTGTCAAGTGGTGAAGCTATTTTTGGAGCTTGCAAAATTTGTACTTCATTCACCATCGTCCTTATTGGTTTGAACCATTTCATAATTTGAGGCTGTTTTATGATTTGATTGTTCGTTTCTGGCCTACTGGGTTTAAACCAGTTCATAATTTGCAACTGATTGGGGGCTTTACTGTTTGCTGCTCACCAAAAACGGTTTGTAATTGGCCTTAGATTGCTACTTGTCCTGGTTTCTTCATAGTCAGATGAGATACTGGTAAGTATTTTATCAGCAAGAGGCTCTTTTCCTGATGCATTTAAATGAAGACTGTGAGCTCTATAGAACCTTTGCTCTAAAATGTTTGTGTCTATAACATCAACATTCTGGAAATGAGTACATATTTCTGCGAAACTTTGTGCATGACCAACTCAGTAAGTCAATACGCTGTGGGACATTCACAAAGAGAACATTCATATGAGTTAAATTACTTAAATAATTTTTTCAGTCCTGTGATTGCCTTGAATAATTCATTTCAATAAACTCCATTAACTCCTCCAAGCAAAACAACGAAATCATCCTAGTCAGGCTGGTTACTTAATTAGATTTTGTTAGTTTTGTTAGTTCTCATAATGTGGCCTCAGGCTTCATGAATCCAGATGCCCTGAAGTTGTATTTTTCTGTTAATACTACTGAAATTCCCTGGGCATGACTATCTCCTAATACACAGATCTTCTCACGTTTACCAATTTTTGCACTCAGGGGATCAATTAGCAACGGTCTGTTTACTTTATGCGATTCATTTCCAAGCTTTTAGTCTCCAACTGGCGTGTTCAATGAATCTTCAGCAGTGTGCACAATAAAGTTTTTATGCACTTGTGATTGACTGTCTTTACGCACTTAAGTGTCACTGTTTTTACACATAGAGGCTTCAGTGTTATTTTGAGGTTGCACTTCCTGGGAACAGTTTTCTTTTTTTCCACTTGTTTCCTGATGGCAGAGCTTCTTTGTTCATCAGCATCTCACATATTCAGGATTGAAGTTTCTTAATGTCCATTTTTAAAGCACTGATTATAAATTGTAAACTGGAAATATGTTCATTGAGCATTGAAATTTTGTACTTACAATTTACACACATTTCCTTTTTACCACCGAAATTTACTTTTTCCACGGAGAAGCACAATTTACTTTTACACTCTGCTGTGAATCTCACAGTCAGTGGAAGCATTAAATTTGGTTAGCAAATTTTCATTTAATTTGTATGCAAGTTGTCAAGGCTGATGATGGTTGTAAGCATCCAAGTTTATACAAACAAGTGAGAGACATAATATGGCTGGTACACACTTTCTTCAAGTGCAGATCACCTGTATGCACGTTCTGAAACTGTCAACTGGAACTGGCAATGACACAATCACTGTATGTACAGTGGCCTCCACAAACTGCCATTATTCATGAATCAGACTATGGGCAGTACATATCCTGCAGGTTCCTTTTTGGTACCGGATGAGTCTTGAGCATTCTTAGACTGACTTGCAAAATGATTAGTATATATTCCTCTGGTTACCAACCTTTTTAATAAGTGTACAGCTTCCAAAGTCAGGTTATGTTTCATAAAGTCTCAGTTTTCATTCTATGATTAAATAGCTGTATTTGTGTTTCCCTAGTAAATTTGTAATATCATTTCCATCATTTATTCATTTCTGCACTGCATTATTGCTAGTAAATTGCTTTTCTTTCTCAAATAGATTATATATGCAGGATATAAATATTAGATGCTCACAAGTAACAGTGCTAAATATTCAGTTGCAACTATACAAAGTGTCTTTCAGATGTGATAAGTTTTCTGACAGTCTGAAATAATGAACCACATGTGTTTCAAAAGTTTTTGGGTGACAAATGTCAGATTAAGTGCAGCATACATTTTCTTTGATTTAACAGAAGTGTGCAATACTTTTGCATAAGTTGGTACATTATGGAAAGGAAGAAGCTCAACAATTGTTCATTTCATATCAAGAAGGTAGGAAAAAGAAGCTTTCCTCCAATGTCAACAAACAAGGAAGAGATTTGAATCTGACTGAGTTCATGAAAGTTGAGGGATGGCTGACTCAGTGTTCTGTTCTGGGCACATTACGTTTGTGGTACATATCAACGATTTGTCACTAAACATGTTTTCCCTTTGCATATCACTTGAATATTATTCTGGAAGACAGGGAGCATAGTATAAATGGTTTACCTAATATGGTAGCTGATAACAATGGCATGTGGTTTTCAGAGAACAGACCAATAATTAACTACAACAAAATACAATGCACACAATTTGTGGCACAAAACACTTGTAAAAGCAAAATTTTATATTCTCAGGGTCATTAAAAAGGTATGACGTTAACATTTTAAGTTCTTAGAACTGATATAAGATGAAAAGTTTCCTTGAAAGTATTAATTCCAAGATCTTGTGCAGAAACTGAATACTTCTGTCTTCACTGTAAGAATACTCTCCATTTAATGAAATGTGAAGGGTTCTTTACTTTGACTAAAGTTTGTGAAATTCAAGTATGCTATTGTTTGTGTGTTACAGAATGCTAAATCTGCCATCCTTGTACATACACTCCAGCATGGGATATCTTTCTGACTATTTTTCCTCATTCAGAGGCAACTGCAACATTCATTTGATGAACACTAAATTGAAAAATGAATTGCACTAGGATAACTCTTCATTAAACATTGAAATGAAATATATGAACAATTAAACAGGATTCATATGCAACTGGTTTCCTGCCAAAGTTAAAAAGTGATTGATAAACTCCAAGATTTGGATCTAAGTTGAAAGGTTTCTTTTTGGCAACCCCTGTTCTGTGCAGGAGTTCATTGCTTTAGTTGATACCTTTTCTTTGTAAAGTACTATCTACCGTGTATCCTCTCTTTCATGTCTTCATAATTCTTTAGTTTCTTTTCTTTGTATATTTTCTAATTGTCAATCTGTAGACTATGTCCTGGCCCATTCCATGACCAAGTAGCTTTGACTTGTATTGCACCAAGGCACCTGATAAATAAATAATATAAAATAAATCGTCTCTGTTTTAACACAAGCTGCTAGTTTTGCATCAAAATGCAGTTATTCATGTGTCCACCCCCCCCTCCCCCCCCCCTCCTTCAATTCATACTTCAGCACCTTTGAGCATAAATAATTATTTTTCTCTGTAGTCCACCATGGTAAGAGTAACAAAAATATCTTGTCCCATGAAACAGTTATGTAGTGGCAGACATATGTAATCAGGAACATGATAGTTCTGCAACTTTCTTTGTCTCAAAAGAACAAGAATGTCAGCAGCCCTACACAAAAGAGTCCAAATTAGTGAAGATCCTAAACATAATTTTAAACATTTATGAATTCACATGTAGGTGTATAAATTCTGTGACTGGGGTCACTGCTAAACTTTAATCTTCTCTTCTATTATGCAAGAAATATGTCACTTTAAACAGTTTGAATGACATGTTGTGTTACTGGTGTCATTATCCTTCATCATTTTTGCTGTATCTTGTAGCACTCATAATTATATTCAAATTTCCTTGTAATTCTGAATATTTCTTCCTTTTCAGTTTGTGAGTCCAGCATGCACAGAACTGGAAATGGTTGTCACTGACTGGTATGGTGAGTTCATATTTTTGGAAGTTGGAGTGTTACAACTGTGTTCCTTTTGACCCATATGTGAACTCTGATGTGTTTGTAGGTAAAGCACTTGGGTTACCAAAGTCATTTCTCCACTCCAGCGGACCAAAAAAGGGTGGTGGTTGTGCACAAGTGAGTTTATGAGAGATTTCTATAACATTGTTATTCTAATATAAAATGCTACAGAAAAGTACATTTGCTGCTGTGGAATTACTGCAAGTGTTGAGAAGCACAGTAAAATTGTTGTAGATATAATTGTCAGCAGCAATCAAAAGTCAGGGATTGTAACATTTTTATTTTAAAATCTAATATCGTTGGGTTTTAATATGAAATAGGCTGGGTACCACACTTCTCTCTTTCCCCCTCTTTCTTTCTAAGAATAGTCAGACATTGGATGCATACTTTCCAGATACACACCCCAGCGCATTTTCAAAATTTAGAAGTTTTATATCATCGTCAACACAAAATGAACATAATAAATTTTTCTGTTACCATATACTTACACTAAAACAAACACAATCCAAATTTTCCCTAAACATGATAGTATTGTGATAGTAATGAAAAAGAGTATATAAACTGCTTGCCATTAACACTGCAGCACTATGCAAATGGTGCACAATAAATGTATTTTATCCAGAGTCCCTGCCCACATATTGATACTGACGTGAGCCTGGTCAAGAAATGATTTTAATTTGATTAAGTTTGGTTATCATGTTAATTAATTATCCCACTTTGTGTGAATCTTGCCTCATCTGTAAATAAAATGAAAGCTGTGGACTGCAGCTCTTCAGAGTTAATTGTAAGAATTCATTGACAGAACTACAATCTGCACATTTCTCTTGTGGCTTGAGAGCTTGCACAGCTTATAAATAAAACAAGAGTGTGGTTGATGGATTCAGCAGCTCTGATTTTTCACACATTTGTTTCAGGATCATCTTCTATTTGTTTCCATACACTCTTTCTAGATTTAAACACTGATATTAGCCTCTATAAATATGGGACACTTTTTAAACAACCTATGTAAGTGATGTACCCACAGCACACTCTATATTTGTGGGAATGATACAACAGTTGTTAGCTGGGGACTTATTGAGAATGCTCTGACAATGAATCGTTTTGCTGCATCTCAGTTAGGAACATCAGATTGATCTATTGTATGAAAAATTAAGAAATCTTGTTTACTATAAAACTAATTTTAAAATACAAGCAGTACAGTATTCTAAATAAAGATCTGCATTGTAATAACACTAACAGAGATCGTAACTATCATCTGACAAGGTGTAACACAAAAGGTGTAGGCAGTAGCCCCTATTGCATGAGTATTAAATTGTATAACAAACATCCAATTTCCTTAAAAATCTTAAAAAAAAAAGAACTTTATAGTGGTTTTGAATGACATTCTGTTTTTTGTATTAAAGAATTCTTTTCAGAGAAGCAGAATGTCATCTTTCATACCACATTATTTATAACAAGTTGAAATATATCACACTTTGGTAATGGCTTCCACAAATCTATGATGTGAATTGTAACATATATCCACAATCAAAAACAAACCTTGTATTTGTCTTTGAAGAACAAAAAAAGACTTTAGAAATGTGCAAGAGGAACACGTATGCTAGTAACTAAAGACTGTAATGCATGAAGAAGTCTGCAGATAATCTCGAGTCTGATGTAGATGTCTGATGGGTAATGATGATGATAGTGATCTATTTTCTCACCTGTGGAATTTACACCCTGCACTTTGGATCTAACTAAAAATTTTCATTAATGTACCCATTTCCCTTTATGTATTCTAAATAACTTATATCGTTTCATGTCCAAACCCGGTAGCTGAGTGGTCCAGTCTGGCTTAAGCTGTCACTGCAGTCGCATGCTCCTCAAGTTTGCTCCGTGAACATTCAGTGTTTACGACAGTGTTTTCGTGTTAAGTGATTGTTTACTGGCATTTTGCATGTGAATTAAGTGTTATAAATTGAGCTATTGGTCTTTATTCATGTCGTCTTTCTACGTAGTGCCATTGGGATTTCGGCGTTGTCCGAAATTTCTTTGCTGCAGAACACCATGGCAAACTCCGTGAGAAAGAACACCGTGATTTTCACCTTCGACAAGTACACCCGTTGAGTACAGCCCTCTACACTTGAAATACATGACTGGATTACTGAGGTAATTGTCCTTCATTCTGAATCTGTTCATACCATCAAGCTAGACTCTGATGAATACTGCATTTTTGTAAAGTTTAACGATCCCATGAGTGTAGACCGCTTTCTGGAAAAATTTGGTTATGAAATGGAATTTATACACCGTGATGGTACTGAAAGTACTATAAAACTCAGGAATTCTGAGTCTGTAGTTAGAAATGTAAGGGTCTTGAATATTCCCATAGAAGTAGACAACTCGAAAATTAAAGATGTCCTTTCAAAGTATGGGTTTGTCAGGCAAATAGTAAATGAAAGGTGGGCTTCACATTTCAAGCTGCATTCACTCTGTGGAGATGGAAGTGAAGGCAAACATTCCCACCCACACCTTTGTTGATGAGCACAAGGCGCACGTTATTTACTCAGGGCAAACCCCTACATGTCATGTATGTAATGAGCCTGGTCCCCTCCGTCAACACTGCCCTCGCCGTGTTTTTGTGCTAAAAAATAACCTTACAAAATACTGGAAATTAACACTCAACGATTTGTTGCCAGCCAGTAACACAACAGAGCCAGCAGCTGTTGTGGATCCTGTTACTACCTCTGAAAATATTGCACTTAATGTTAATGAATTTCTGTCTTTAAAACCTGCGTTAACTGCTGAAATTCCATCCCATGACAGTGAGTTTCCCACTAAAAAGCGTTCTCTAGAGGACACTGAAAAAAATGTTGATGAGGACTCTTCCTGTTAAACACCTGTTGCCTGGAAGCTGAAGCCAAGTCCTGAAGATCTGTTGGAAGTGGGAAAAGGAGGTGAAATGCAGGTCAATGTGGCTCCCACTTCCTCACAAGGAATTATACTGCCACAAACAGATTGTGACACAGCTGGTAATGACCTTTCACAGAAATGTGACCCTGAGCCTGAGGTCACAGCTGCAATAACCGCATCAAGTGCACAGACCATACAGTGCGAACAGTACAAGGAAGTACCAAGTAAACAACCTGCTGACTCTGAAGCGCAACACCGTGCTGAAGGAGGAAATAAACAAGCATCACCACCTCGCCACAGGACAACACAACAGACAACACACCGGAGCCAAATATTGACGACTCGCAAGCCACCACCATTGCGCCAGACGGCCACCGTTGGAGGCAGTGACCGAAACTAGGTCTTGCTGTCACGTGTCATCAAGTGAAAGCCACACCAGAGAAGAAAGACATCAAGAGAAAGAATATTAAATATGAAGTCATCAGGGCCAACACTGACGAGGAGAAAGAGAACGACCACAGTGACATAGCAATGCATTGTCAGGATTTCAGGATAATTTTCTTTTCAAGCACTTTGTTTAAAAGCAGTAAAATTTTTTCTAGGAAGTTAGTACATGTAATGGGAACACAGCTTGTAAAGATCATGACTTGTACAGAAGCACGTTGCTGCTATAATCATACCAATCCTCATCCCAAATAGCTTGTTCTGGTATGTCTGTTGTTAGGTTGGAGAAAGCGGATGTAGCTAGTTTGATACTTAACTTTAATCCGTTAATGATGAACGTCGCTCTTGACGGTACATGATTCACAATATCATCAGTTCACAATACATTCTTGAAGAATATGGAACCTTGCTAGGTCGTAGCAAATGACATAGCTGAAGGCTATGCTATACTGTTGTCTCTGCAATTGAGAGCATATGTAGTCAGTGAACCATCACTAGCAAAGTCGGCTGTACAACTAGGGTGAGTGCTAGGGAGTCTCTCTAGACTAGACCTACCGTGTGGCGGTGCTCGGCCTGCAATCACTGATAATGGCGACACGTGGATCCAACGTATACTAACAGACCATGGCCGATTTAAAGGCTACCACCTAGCAAGTGTGGTGTCTGGTGGTGACGCCACATTCCTCCCCCACAAATCGGCGTACGGTTGTGGTATAAGGCCTCCATCCACCGTGGGGAGGACCCCATGTTGACGTATGCGACGAGGTGGGGAGCCTAACAACAGGTGAGGCTGTGCAACCCGCACCCTGCCATTCGGACCGCGGTTAGCTAGGGAACGCCTGAAAACCTACTCCAGGGTGCACGCCAACATGTGGTGTATGCGCCGATAGAGAGACAGGAAGGGCCGAAGGGTCAACCTCCATCGGGCCGGGGCACCGGACGGGCGATTATGACAAGACAACATATGGTCCAGAGCAGGCAAGAGTTCCATGTCGGAGGACAACTTGTCATGGGGAGTGATCGGCAGCGCGTGACTCAGGGGAGCACCTGACGGATGCAGCAATGCATCCACTGCGGGCATCACCGGCGGGAGAAAAGGCTGCGGCGGCACGCCTCTGTGGGACAAAATGGGAGGCAGCATCGGTAACACCTGGGGCTGAGGTGAGCCAGTAGATGGGTCCCCGGGGTGCTGACCGGATGGCACCGTCGCTGAAAGCAGACGGGGCGCGGCAGATCCCGTGCGACGACAGAGGCGCAGCTGATTGAGATGCCGGCGCACCTCACCAGAGGCCCCCAAAACCAGATACATAGCGCGTCCAAGGCAGCGAAGAATGCACCCTGCAAGCCAATGCCGTGAACCTCGATAGTGGCGGTAGTAGACAACGTCGCCTGGGGCAAAAGCAGGTGTCTGCCGCTGCACAGGAACCTGATGCGGCGGATGTAGCAAAGACATCAAGGCTCAATGATGGTGACCGTGGAGCAACTCAGCTGGCGAGCGACCATCTCGGGGCTGAGAGCGATACGAGGACAAAACAATAACGCGTCCTCCCGAGAATGCAACTCTTTCAACTTCAACATCTGTGACTTGAAAACCCTGACCAATCATTCAGCGGCATTGTTTGACTGTGGCAAAAATGGCGTGGACATCAGATATTGAATACCATTGGCCTTGCAGAATGTCTGCAGAAGACCCTCAATGCAAAAGATAGCAGATAACGCTTGGATGGTGGCAGATGATGTCATGGAAGACATCCGGACAACAAAAGGAAAATTACTGAAGGAATCTATCACAACCAACCATCGAGCAGTCCAAAATGGACCAGCAAAATCGATGTGTAAGTGTTGCCAAGGGAAAGCAGTGGCTTTTGGCCATGCAAAGAATTTCTGCGGTGGTGTTGATTGTTGTTCAGTACACACCATGCAAGGAGAGCACATATTCGTAATCGCGGCATCGATTCCGAACCAAGTACAGTGCTGACGAGTAAGTTGTTTCGTTCTCACTATACCCCAATGTCCTTGGTGCAGAAGCTTTAAGACAGAGGACTGTAACGAACGTGGGACCATGACGCTGGACTGATCATTATCAGAACTCAACAGCAAAACACCACGCTGAACAAAAAGTCTCTCCTTGTGAGCAAAAAATCGGCGAACCAACGGGTCCCTGATCCATGACTTTGACAAGGGCCATTTCGTAGCAACAAAACACAGAACAGTAGGAAGGACAGGGGTGGCAGTTGTGGCTGTAGCTACACGGCGAAAATCAGTTGGAAACGATTCGACCACGTCATTGGTTTCCGAATCAATGAACATGCAAGCAAGTTCGGAGGAATCGAATGCCCTATCCTCAGCAACAGGCAAATGGGACAACACATCGGCATTTCTGTGCTTAGCAGTGGACTGATACAAGATATCGTAGCGGTACTGCGAGAGGAAAATAGACCTGCGAATGCATTTCTGTGCTGTACGTGGAGGTACAGGCTTGTTTGGATGAAAAAGCGATGTCAAAGGTTTGTGGTCTGTGATTATGGTAAAGTGACGACCATACAAGAAGTCATGAAACTGTGTAACACCAAATTCGAGAGCCAATGCTTCTTTCTCAATCTGTGAATAATTTCTTTGTGCATACGAGAGCAATGTGGACGCAAAGCCAATAGGGTGATCGTGCGAGCCATCTTTGTGCACAAGCACAGCACTGATCCCAAAATCTGATGCATCCACCAACAACAAAAGGGGCTTCTGGGGATTGAATGGCATAAGGCAAGTATTGGAAAGCAACGCCAATTTCAACTGGCGAAAGGCGCATTCGCATTCCATCGCCCAGATGAACAGAACACCTTTACGGCGTAAGCGATGAAGTGGAGCTGAAATGTAAGAGGCATGCAGCACATATCGGTGATAATTGTTTATTTTTCCCAGCACACTCTGGAGCTGCTTCAAATTCTGCAGCAAAGGCAAGTCTTGTAGGGCATTGAGGTGCGTGGGACTGGGATGTATGCCTTGGGCATTGAGTACATGTCCCAGGTATGGCAAGTCACTAGCAAAAAGCACATTTGTCCTTCCATAAGCGAAGACCATTATGTCGCAAGACCTGAAATAATGTTCTGAGATTGGATAAATGTTCTTCTTCCATCTTTCCAGAGATCACAACATCGTCCAGATAGTTTGCTGCAGTAGGGACTGATGCACAAACAGTTTGTAGATATTGCTGTAACAATGCATGGGCATATGCACACCTGAATGGCAGTCGTTTGAATTGATACAAACCAAGATGCATGTTAACCACCAAAACACACTGGGATTCTTCGTCCACCGGTATTTGCAAGTACGCAGCTGCTAGGTCCAACTTTGAAAAATATTTGCCCGGGCACAGTTTGTCAAAAAGATCTTCTGGTCGGGGTAAAGGAAAAGTTGCAATCACTGGTTGTGGATTCACTGTTGCCTTGAAGTCCACACAAAGTCTCAATTTTCCCAAAGGTTTTGGCAAAATTACTAAGGGTGATGCCCAGAGAGAAGCCTGCACATGTTCAATTACACCTTGTGATTCCAAATCGTGTAATGTTTTTGCAACCTGATCACACAATGCGTGGGGAACATTGCGCGCTCTGAAAAATTTTGGTTGCGCATTTACTTTCAGTTCCAAATGTGCTTTATAGTTCTTAATGCAACCGAGGCCCAGTGCAAAAATGTCTGCAAATTCTTCACATAGACGAGAAACACTGTCTGAAGGCACAGTCTGGTTCACTGATAGGACCTGATTTACTATAGACAAGTTAAACAACTGAAATGAATCGAAACCAAATAGTTCACTGCAGAAAAAGAACAAAGGACATAAAATGACACAAGTTTTGTTTGTCCTTTGTATGTTGCAAGAAGGCTGCACTGTCCCAACACAGGGATCTCTTGACCTGAATAGCTAATTAATGTAACATTTGCAGCATGCAACGGAGGTGTGCTCAGCTTTTTGTAAGTGTCTTGATTGATCAGTGAAACTGCAGCTCCAGTATCGAGCTGGAATGGTATCACTTTGCAGTTAATGTCCAAGTCTACAAAAGTTTATTTTCCTGCTGACGACAAGAGTGACTGTCCCATGCAACGTGAACTGACACTGGTACAAAATCACTTGCGACTTGATGGGAGTTCCGGCGATGTCGATGCACACTATTTGTGGGACAAATACAGTCACTGTTAGAGAGAGTGGCACTGGGCGGAGTGCAATGAACGACATGAATTTCCATGGGCAAAGTTTCGTGATCCTGAGTATCCACGGTTCGATTCTGATTCTGGCGCAAAGCAAAGAGCCTGGAATGGTTTTGAGTTTCCGTTCTGAGCTTTTTCTGGCAAACACTCTGAACATGTCCTTTTTTATTACAGTAAAACCAAGTAGCTTGGCATGGTGGGCAATTCTCACGCGAATGTTTAGTAGCACACTGCAGGCATGATTTGAGCACTGCATTTGCTTGCCGGCGTGGCACACATGGCTGAGAGCCCAGCGGCAGTGGCGTGGCCGGGCACGAGGGCTGTTTACTGCTCCGTGCAGCTCGCCCGGCAGGCCGGTTAACCTGACACACTTCTGGCGAAGTTTCAAATGATTCCTGAACAAAGTCAAGTGTTTCCTGCTGTCCAATATGTCCATCACTTGTTGAAGGGAGGGATTGACTAGTTTCAAAATCTGTTCCCTTATACGAACATCAGAAACATTCTGTGCAATTGCATCACGTACCATACTATCTTAATATGGGAGTCCATATTGACACTCAAAAGCACAATCCCTAGTAAGGCCTTGCAAGGTTGCAACCCACTCCCGATTAGTCTGACCTGCCGTATGTTTTGTATGAAAGAAGGTATACTGTTTGGCAACTATATTGACTGATTCTTTTAAATATGCATCTAATGCAGACAAAATTTCTTCGTAGGACAGAGTTGCTACGCTGCGTCGGGGAAATAATTTGACTATCATGCAGTAGGTTTGCACTCCAACGGATGAAAAAGAAAAGGCTGCCGCTCGTTACCTTGAATTCTGTAGGCGGCGAGATGGAATTCAAATTGGTGTGAAAACTCTGTCCAGCTTTCCAGTGCAGCATCAAAAGGTCTGAATGGCGGTGCAACTGCATGTTGTGGCTGCGTTAGCAGTGGAGCGGCGGCTGCCGCATCATTTTGCATTGCATGTTGACCGTGGACGAGTTGTCCAAGGGCATCCAGTAATGCCTGCGTCTGCTGATTCTGTAAGCGATAACATTCGGACAGTACATCTGGAGATTGTGGTGAAGCCATTACACAATTAAATCAGGGCAGTATAGTTAAGAACACCGTTTTAACTCGTCACCAATGTTGGGTTGGCGGAAGAGCCAACACCGTGTTACTAGAGGAGGCCGAAATGCACGCATTTTAGCTCACGCAGGCTGGTGTGAGGAGGAAAGAACTTTACTGACGTGAGGTCTGGAACATGATAAGGAATTAGAATTCATAAAGTGGACGTAGCTAGTTCGATACTTAACTTTAATCCATTAATGATGAACGTCACTCTTGACGGTACATGATTCACAATATCATCAGTTCAGAATACATTCTTGAAGAATATGGTGCCTTGCTAGGTCGTAGCAAATGATGTAGCTGAAGGCTGTGCTATACTGTCGTCTCTGCAATTGAAAGCGTATGTAGTCAGTGAACCATCACTAGCAAAGTTGGCTGTACAACTGGGGCAAGTGCTAGGGAGTGTCTCTGGACTAGATCTGCCATGTGGTGGCATTCGGTCTGCAATCACTGATAGTGGCGACACACGGGTCCGACGTATACTAATGGACCACAGCCGATTTAAAGGCTACCACCTAACAAGTGTGGTGTTGGTGGTGACACCACATCTGTGATGCAAGCTTATAGCATTACTACTATTAACATTAATAAAATACAGTCACCCTTGAAATTGGCAGCACTAAAAGAATTCTTGTACGAGTCTGGGACAGATATCGCGTTGCTAAAAGAAGTTGCGATGACGGAATTTCAGATCCCAGGCTTTTTTGAAATTGTTAATGTTTCTATGGAAGCCAATATCGGCACAGCCATTCTTATAAGGGAAGGCATTCTGGTGACTGAAGTTGAACGACTGGAATCAGGAAGAGCCGTAGGCATAAAATTTTTCAACATTACTGTGCTTAACCTTTACGCCCCATCAGAAAATTCCCATAAATTGGATTGTGCGAAGCTTTTTCAAGATGAACTTATTTATTTATTGAGGAAAAATCCATGTTCTCTTATACTAGGTGGAGATTCTAACTGTGTTTTAAACCATAAAGATCAACAACTACTTGCCACAGTTAAAAAAGTTAGTAAGTGATCTACAACTTAAGGATGTGTGGGAACTTCAGCACCTGGTGACAGTCGAGTTCACGTAACTGCCACCTGCTTCACGTCTGCTGTGCAGTGAGCTACCTTAATTTAAGTATTAACTGTATTTTTCTTACTTGTCACTTCTTCTTCCATGTGTTTTTGCTTTTAGGAAGCTTTAATTGCCGAGTGCTAGTAATAGTGTTCCATAGATTTCGTGTTTGTTTTGAATACAGTCAGAGAAAGTCCCTTCAGTCAGCCACAGTGCCAGTAGTTCTAATGTTTGTTTTGAACACAGTCCCGAGGCAGGTAGTGCTATTTTCATTGTTTTCTACAAGAAGTGGCTAGCAATCACAGTTTAGTCAACAATCAGTGGCCTTTAGTGAATTAGCAGTCTAGTTAAAAGTTGATTAACTCTCTACAATAAACTGATTCCTTAGGATGGATAGGATGTGTGACTGCTGTGTACGGACGCAGGAGGAGCTGGCCACTGTTCGCGAACAGCTGAGCGTGTTGATGACCATGGTTAGCCGTCTTCAGGCTGCTGCCTCGGAGTGTAGTGGCAGTGGGGAGTCTGGTGCGTCGCATGGTACACCCCAGGTGTTACATGCTTCACCCACTGTCCCTGCTGTCGAGACATCTTCGCAGGTACTGGGCGCGGTTGGGCCACCCTCTTCCCAGAGGGAGTGGCGGGTTCAGAGGCATTCGCGGCGCACGAGGCGGAGGGTAAAAGTGGAGGCTTTCATTGTGGCATCGCCCGCTCTGCCTGTGAGTGGACATGTGGCTGCTCCTTCAGCAAGGTCCGAGCAGGCACACGGGGGCAGGGGTTTATTAATTACTGGGAGTTCCAACGTTAGACGGGTGATGGAGCCCCTTAGGGAAATAGCGGGAAGGTTGGGGAAGAAGGCCAGTGTTCACCCTGTCTGCTTGCCGGGGAGTCTCATCCGAGATGTGGAGGAGGCCCTGCCGGTAGCGATAGAGAGCACTGGGTGCACCCGACTGCAAATTGTTGCTCATGTCGGCACCAATGACTCCTCCCGTCTGGGTTCATAGGTCATCCTCAGTTCGTACAGGTGGATGGCGGAATTGGTGAAGGCGGAAAGCCTCGCTCGTGGGGTGGAATCAGAGCTAACTATTTGTAGTATCGTTCCCAGAACCGATTGTGGTCCTCTGGTTTGGAGCCGAGTGGAAGGCTTAAACCAGAGGCTCAGACGATTCTGCAGAGATCTGGGGTGCAAATTTCTTGACCTCCACTATCGGGTGGAGAAATGTAGGGTCCCCCTGAATAGGTCAGGCGTGCACTACACGCCGGAAGCGGCTACAAGGGTAGTGGAGTACGTGTGGAGTGCTCATGGGGGGTTTTTTAAGTTAGAGAATTCCCTCCCTAGGCCCGACAAGACGCCTCCTGAGACGCGGCAAGGTAGGAGTAGGCAAAATGCAACAGGGAATAACAATATTAATGTGCTAATAGTAAACTGCAGGAGCGTTTATAGAAAGGTCCCAGAACTGCTCTCTTTAATAAACAGTCACAACGCCCAGGAAGTTGGCTGAAACCAGACGTAAACAGTAATGAAATCCTAAACTCAGATTAGAATGTATATCGCAGAGACAGACTGGACAGTGAAGGGGGAGGCGTGTTTATAGTGATAAGAAGTGCAATGGTATCGAAGGAAATTGCCGGAGATCTGAAATGTGAAATGATTTGGGTGAAGGTCACGGTTAAAGCAGGCTCAGACATGGTAATTGGATGTCTGTATAGGCCCCCTGGCTCAGCAGCTGTTGTGGCTGAGCACCTGAAGGATAATTTGGAAAATATTTTGAGTAGATTTCCCCACCATGTTATAGTTCTGGGTTGAGATTTTAATTTGCCGGATATAGACCGGGAGACTCAAACGTTCATAACGGGTGGCAGGGACAAAGAATCCAGTGAAATTTTTTAAAGTGCTTTATCTGAAAACTACCTTGAGCAGTTAAACAGAGAACTGACTTGTGGCAATAACATATTAGACCTTCTGGTGACAAACAGACCCGAACTATTTGAAACAGTTAACGCAGAACATAAAGCGGTTAAGGCATCGATGATGTCAGCCGTGAATAGAAATATTAGAAAAGGTAGGAAGATTTTTCTGTTTAGCAAAAGTAACAAAAAACAGATTACAGAGTACCTGATGGCTCAACACAAAAGTTTTGTCTCAAGTAAAGATAGTGTTGAGGATCAGTGGACAAAGTTCAAAACCAGTGTACAATATGCGTTAGATGAGTATGTGCCAAGCAAGATCGTAAGAGATGGAAAAGAGCCACCATGGTACAACAACCGAGTTAGAAAACTGCTGCGGAAGCAAAGGGAACTTCACAGCAAACATAAACATAGCCAAAGCCTTGCAGACAAACAAAAATTACATGAAGCGAAATGTAGTGTGAGGAGAGCTATGCGAGAGGCGTTCAATGAATTCGAAAGTAAAGTTCTATGTACTGACTTGGCTGAAAATCCTAAGATATTTTGGTCTTATGTCAAAGCAGTAGGTGGATCAAAACGAAATGTCCAGACACTCTGTGACCAAAATGGTACTGAAACAGAGGATGACAGACTAAAGGCAGAAATACTAAATGTCTTTTTCCAGAGCTGTTTCACAGGGGAAGGCTGCACTGCAGTTCCTTCTCTAGATTGTCGTACAGATGATGAAATGGTAGATATCAAAATAGATGACAGAGGGATAGAGAAACAATTAAAATCGCTCAAAAGAGGAAAGGCCACTGGACCTGATGGGATACCAGTTCGATTTTACACAGAGTACGCGACGGAACTTGCCCCCCTTCTTGCAACAGTGTACTGTAGGTCTCTAGAAGAGCGTAGTGTACCAAAGGATTGGAAAAGGGCACAGGTCATCCCCATTTTCAAGAAGGGACGTCGAACAGATGTGCAGAACTATAGACCTATATCTCTAACGTCGATCAGTTGTAGAATTTTGGAACACGTATTATGTTCGAGTATAATGACTTTTCTGGAGACTAGAAATCTACTCTGTAGGAATCAGCATGGGTTTCGAAAAAGACGGTCGTGTGAAATCCAGCTCGCACTATTCGTCCACGAGACTCAGAGGGCCATAGACACGGGTTCACAGGTAGATGCCGTGTTTCTTGACTTCCGCAAGGCATTCAATACGGTTCCCCACAGTCGTTTAATGAACAAAGTAAGAGCATTTGGACTATCAGACCAATTGTGTGATTGGATTGAAGAGTTCCTAGATAACAGAATGCAGCATGTCATTCTCAATGGAGAGAAGTCTTCCGAAGTAAGAGTGATTTCAGGTGTGCCACAGGGGAGTGTCATAGGACCGTTGCTATTTGCAGTATACATAAATGACCTTGTGGATGACATCGGAAGCTCACTGAGGCTTTTTGCAGATGATGCTGTGGTGTATCGAGAGGTTTTAACAATGGAAAATTGTACTGAAATGCAGGAGGATCTGCAGTGAATTGACGCATGGTGCAGGGAATGGCAATTGAATCTTAATGTAGAAAAGTGTAATGTGCTGCGAATACATAGAAAGATAGATCCTTTATCATTTAGCTACAAAATAGCAGGTCACCAACTGGAAGCAGTTAATTCCATAAATTATCTGGGAGTATGCATTAGGAGTGATTTAAAATGGAATGATCATATAAATTTGATTGTCGGTAAAGCAGATGCCAGACTGAGATTAATTGGAAGAATCCTAAGGAAATGCTATCCAAAAACAAAGGAAGTAGGTTACAGTACGCTTGTTCACCCACTGCTTGAATACTGCCCAGCAGTGTGGGATCTGTGCCAGATGAGGTTGATAGAAGAGATAGAGAAGATCCAACGGAGAGCAGCGTGCTTCATTACAGGATCATTTAGTAATCGCTAAAGCGTTACAGAGATGATAGGTAAACTCCAGTGGAAGACTCTGCAGGAGAGATGCTCAGTAGCTCGGTACGGGCTTTTGTTAAAGTTTTGAGAACATACCTTCACCAAAGAGTCAAGCAGTATATTGCTCCCTCCTACGTATATCTCACGAAGAGACCATGAGGACAAAATCAGAGAGATTAGAGCCCACACAGAAGCATACTGACAATCCTTCTTACCACGAACAATACGAGACTGGAATAGAAGGGAGAACCGATAGAGGTACTCAAGGTACCCTCCACCACACAGTGTCAGGTGGCTTGCAGAGTATGGATGTAGATGTAGATGTAGATATATCTAGCTACTCCCACAGCAGACTAGATAGAATTTATATGCCACCAAATTTGCAAAATTTTTTATTAAACATTGAAACTGTTCCCGTGTATTTTAGTGATCACAGTACACTTTTAACTTGCTTTAATTTAAGTGTACAGGCAACCCCTCGATTCAGAGGCCAATGTAATGTCAATATCTCTGTTTTAACTGACGAATAACTGGAACAGGAAATAAAAGTAGTGTGGACTATGTGCCTCCGCACAGCAACAAGCACCCAACAGTCATTGACTGGTGGACTAGGAGGGCTAAACCAAGGCTGTGGAAAGTTGTCATGTGATATAGTGTAGCGAGGCACGGGGAGTTGAGGAATACAATGGAGTTTTATTATAAAGTTTTAAGAGACTTATATCAACAGGCACAATATGACGTAATTCATCTGAATGATATAAAAAAATAAAAGCCAAGTTATTAAGCATTAAATGGCAATAGATGGAGGGACTAAAAATTAAATCAAAAGCCACATCAGTAGTAGCAGATGAAACAGCTTCTCTGTATCACTTGGTGCATCATGCTAATAATAGACATCAAACTTTTATTGATGAAGTCCAGACACATACAGGTACAAGGCTCACATGCCAGAAAGAAGTACTGGACAAAGTCCACAGGCACTATGACAACTTACATGATCCTACCACAGTGGACGATGCAGCTCTCAAGGACTTTCTCACTATTTTAGGTCCACAATTATTGGGAACAGAGAACGCTGACATCCTGTCACCTATTACTAAAGATGAAGTGTGTGAGGACTTTATGGCCTCGCTGTGGAGTTTTATGCCTGCTACTGGTCTATAATTGGGGACAAGATCATTTCCATGGCGAATGAGGTCCTGAACGGAAAAGCGGTCCCTGCAGAGTTTAAGGAAAGTAAAATAATTCTGATTCCTAAGAGTAAAGGCAAAACCAACTTAAACAATTTTCGGCCTCTTTCGCTACTAAATTCTGATTAAAAGATAATTTTGCATATTATCAACAAAAGACACTCTGCCTTTTCCAACAAAATAGTGAGTCATCATCAATCTCATTCTCCAACCACAACGATATTCAAAAGTCTATCTGCATACAGAGACATCATTGCAATTACCTCAGTGACAAGTATAAAATGTGCTTTAATCTTTATAGATTTCAACAAAGCTTTTGACCGCATTAGCCATAGATATCTCTCTGCAACACTGTCAAGAATGGCTTTCCACCCTCAGATTGTCAACATGCTAAGAAATATTGCAACAGGTATAAATGCGAAAATAGCAATCAATGGCCAAACATCTAAACCCATACAGATAAGGCAAGGGGTTCCACAGGGCAGTCCCTTATCTATGTTTTTATTTTCCGTCTCTTTAGGGCCCTTTCTCCGGACTGTCCATGCAAGATTAACAGGCATAACATTGAGTGGTGAGAAGAATGTCATACAATCTTGTGCTAATGATGTGGGTGTTGTAATAAGGAATAAGGAGGAGACAGTTACACTGGAAAGAGAAATCCAAAAGTATTGTCTAGCGTTGGGAGTGACAACAAATGAAAACAAAAGTAAAATATTGAATCTGCAGGGCCTAGATCACCTCCGACTGGCATGGGCAAAACAAGACAACAAACATAAAACTTTTGGAATAACTTTAATGGAATGTCCAATGAGGATGGCTGCTTTTAACTGGATGGAAACTGGGAGGAAAGTTCATGGTGCTCTAATGGAGAACATCCATCAAACTATGGACCAGGTGCAAAAAGTCAGATTCATCAGCTGGTGTATTTTGTCTGAAGCGTATTTCACTACGCAGGTATTTCCAATCCCCAAACTAGTAGCAAAAGGGATCATGTCCACTGTTACCAATTATTTATTGCGAGGAGACATATTCAGGGTTGGTGCGATTATCGTTATACTGGATGTCAGAAACAGGGGCCTCAGTTTGGTGGACATTTGAAATAAAGCGTCTGCTCTGTTCCTCAAACAGACTTTCCAAATACTCAGAGAACTGCCACAATGTATAACAGCAAAGCTCTTTGAGACTGTGACACCCCATAGCCTGCAAGCACTGATTGATGTACGAAGGATTAATGCCCGTTTGCAGTATGTGAGGAACTTTTTCCTCGAAGCAAGTTATCTTAGTGGCAAAATCAGAAGCAACATGTGTATCACAGCACATGACATCATATTTGAAAAGAAGTTAAATGAGGGCAGAAACAAAATTGAAAAGAAACTCCCTAATTGTGACTGGAAAGCTGTATGGCGGAACATCAACTATGCCGGGCTATCTACAGACGCTATTTCCGCATGGGACAAAACAGTTAACAACATCATCAGCACCAATGGGAGACTATATGGGATCAGCTTAAACTAGACACACTTTGTGGAAAATGCAATCTGGTGGATACACTCATCCACAGATTCACCTGTGGCGGCAATGTGAATAACTGGAATTGGATCAGTCAACAAATCGCTTTTCTCACCAAATCCTTGATGAAATATATAATACCATCACGCCTCCTGAGACTAGACACGACATACTTTCCAAAATTAAAAACCAACGCCATTAGCTGGTTACTGGGACAATATGTTAGTTATGTCATCAAAAAATCTTGGGTCGGACAACGAGATAGAATTCCGCGTTTACATGAAGTAGGAATACGTAAAAATCAGCACGTATCGCAACCACAAGAAGCACCTCAGCAACATGCTGAAGATCATTTTTGAAAGAATGGGTGTTGCTTAAAAATGTGGAACCACTAAAACACCTTGAACGAGAATGAACAGAAGATAATTAAAAGTCACTTGTGTTCTTATTATTATTTACTATTACCTTGCTTCCGACTGATGACCATAGATGTTAAGTCCCATAGTGCTCAGAGCCATTTGAACCATTTGAACCTTGCTTCCGAAACTTCTATGTTACACAAAGAGTTTTTTCAAAACATTTTGTTCAGAATTACTCATGTTCGACTTCCAAAGTATTTGTGTGACTCAAGAAGACAATGTCGCATTGCACATTGAGCGAGCAGGTCATAGAAGAAGAAGAAAAAAAAAAAGTGGTCAGTGTGACAGCATGTCTATCCCAAGGGCCCGGGTTCAATTCCTGGCTGGGTCAGAGATTTTCTCCACTCAGGGACTGGATGTTGTGTTGTCCTAATCATCATTATTTCATCCCCATCAACACACAAGTCTGATTACAAAGTCTTTCGCAACAGAGTCCTTGCATAAAAAGTTCTCGGTTTACTTGCCGCGTCAAATTTGCATAACATCCCAAGCTTTCGATGACTACCTCTGTCATCTTCGTCAGGGGTAAAACTGACTGTCATGGACCGGTGAGGTTTCCGCTTTTATAAGCAGTGGACAGCTTCTCATTGGCTGGATGACATCACGGTGAATATGACGCGTAACAAGGTGGTGGCCTCTATATCCATAGATTCTCTTTGCGCGCTTTATCCAGCATTGCTTGCAGCGTCATCCATCACAACAGACAGAGAACTGCAAGTAATGTACGAAGTCTGCCTGTGCACTCTTTCTTTATCAATTGCGTGCTTCCATGCATTGCTGAGTGCATAACCGCAGTCTCTTTTTGAAATTATTTTCACAGAGTCTAATTTCGACTGCTTCCCTGATGACAGAGTCCCAATAGTTTGAAGCGTGAGCAAGTAGTCTTGTTTCATCGAATAAAATCTTATGTTTATTTAACAAACTATGCTCAGCCACCACTTATTTTTCTAGATACCTGTTTTGCAGGTGATGCTGATGTTTGACACAGCGATCGCTGTTTGAACAGCATCCTTCCTAGGTTTCTTCACCAGAGTAGATCTGATATCCCTAGGAAGGATGCTGTTCAAACAGATGAAGAGGACCAACACATCGCGCGGCTACCATTCTGCGGTGCAACGACCAGCAAGATCGGCAGAGTCCTGAGCTGGCAGGAAATCAGACCAGTCTTCCGGCTACCTACGAACATTAAGGAGATGTTGCAACCAGTGAAAGATAATCTTGGCCTGAGAGTGCCGGGAATTTACAGCATTCCTTGTGAGTGTGGCAAAAATTATGTGGGCCAGTCTATAAGAACTGTTGCCGATCGCTGTGTGGAACATCAGCGTCACCTGAAAAACAGGTATCTAGAAAAATCAGTGGTGGCTGAGCATAGTTTGTGAAATAAACATAAGATTTTATTCGATGAAATAAGACTACTTGCTCACACTTCAAACTATTGGGACTCTGTCGTCAGGGAAGCAGTTGAAATTACACTCTGTGAAAATAATTTCAACAGAGACTCCGGTTATGCACTCAGCAATGCATGGAAGCACGCAATTGATAAAGAAAGACAGCAGAGGGAGACTTCTTACATTCCTTGCAGTTCTCAACCTGTTGCGATGGATGGCGCTGCAAGCAATGCTGGATAAAGTACGCAAAGAAAATCTATGGATATAGAGGCCGCCACTTCGGTACACGCCGTTTTCACCATGACGTCATCCAGCCAATGAGAAGCCGTCCACTGCTTCTAAAAGGGGAAGCCTCACCGGTCCACGACAGTCAGTTTTACCCCTGACGAAGATGACAGAGGTAGTCATCGAAAGCTTGGGATGTTATCCAAATTTGATGCAGCAAGTAAAGCAAGAACTTTTTATGCAACACGCAAGTCGCCAAAGTGGTATCAAATCAAAAGACTTGCACCCAGCGAACAGTCTACCTGATGGGAGGCTCTAGTCACATGCCATTTATTTATTTTTATATCCTTTCATTATTTATCTTCCCTCTACTTTCATCACATAGGCCAAATTCTTGTATTTAAAAGGATCACCTTAATGAATATTATTAGTGTGTCTTCTTCTTTTTCCTGCAAACTTCCAGAGTTTGTCTTTAGTGTGGCTGTAGGTTTTCCAGGTAATTTATTATTCTGACTAGTATCTCTTCTTCTATTAGTGCATCTTGCTTTTGAGAATTCATAGCACAGTGTATCACAATATAGCACTTTGTGCAAATTTGGTATGCACCATTATGCTTTGAAAATTGGGAGTATATTATGTTCTTGGCCCATATGTGGTGTTGCATCTCTCCCTTGAAGAATAAGATAAAATCTATGTTTCTCACACAGACCAACTAGTTTGCAAATTAGAGGAAACCAAAGTTTTCATGCGTAATGTCTTTTTCATCATAGCATGCTTTTCTTCTCGCTTGTTCTCCTTCTTCATGCTCTAAACAATAAATGATTTACACAGATTATGCCTCTCAAATGTAGGTACATCCTGCAGTTTAATGTGGCAATTGATTCCATCAAATTTGTAAAATCCATGAACATCATCCATTTCATATGTAGTTAGACAACATGCATTTTTCATATGATTTCTTTTGCAAGACAGTATTGACCAAAGTGAAATTTGTCTTCAATATTTTGGACATTAATGCTTCCTGTTTTAGCAATTATATGCTATGGGAGCAGGATAAAGGAGCTCCCCCCGTCCCCCTTTCCACTTTAATGTGTGAAAAACTTGTGAGTGGATGTGCAGGTGGAGCATGCTGCTGAATGCTTTATCAGACCTCCTTTCCTACATGTTGTACAATTGGCCCAGTATAAAACTTGAGGTGAAGTTATGGCAAGGTCTGTATCCCACAATATCACCAAATTTCCTTCCACATATCAATAATGGATTTCTTTCCAACACCATTACCATGTGATTTCAGGACATACATAAGTTTACAATATGGAGCTGCACTGCACTTAATGATGGGATCCTGCACATCATAGATTATTCTGGAAGCTTCTTTTCCAAAATGGATGATACATATTTAGGAATTGGAATGGTTCTCAGTAGCCAGCAATAAAGTTATGTATAAGAGCATATGACATACTGTCCCCAAGTGTGCCCGCACCCAAGTAATAGCTGTTGATCCTCAGCAGATGATTGTAACTGGCTGTTGATTGTGACATCAATGACGGAGTTGATTGTGAGTTTGGTGGTTCCAGCTCAGGCAAGTACACCATCAATGGACCAGGAAATATGGAACTCATCATCAACAGTCCAGGGAATGATGAACACATTGTTGATGGATCAAGGTACAGTGCATGATGTCAGACCAGACCACAGTGTTGTTGCTACAGGCCCACCTCCAGACAATCCTGCAGGGATGAAGAAATGATTTATTTATTTATTTATTTGTGTACTTACATAGAAGTTCATCAGTATTCGTATGGCTAAATACAGATAACAATCCCTCATCATAAATGGTACATGCAGGTGTAAGTTATTATTGTAGAAGGAGAAAAATTAATATTTTATGTCCACCCTTCTATAACAGGAGTCCATCCCTGTGAACTCATACTAGAGAAAGGAGTCATAGCCCAGATGGATGAATTACCATATCATTAACAAAAACACCTATGAAAAAATCTCATATGTATTGCATTATTATTATTATTATTATTTCTTTACTTTCTCAGACGTTAAGTCTGGTTAAAAATGGAAAGTGACACGGACCTTGATCAAGCATCACTTCCTTTTAACTGTATGGAATGTGTTATATTGCATTTAGGAACTTTCGGGTAATTGAACATGTATCAATAATTACAGATTTCTGTAGTTATACATATAAGTTTGGATGTAGCTGTATTGCATTGAAGTACTGGTGGATATTGTGTGGTATGACTCCTGTGGTTGATAGTATAATTGGTATAATGTCAACTTTATCCTGATGCCACATGTCCTTGACTTCCTCAGCCAGTTGGATGTATTTTTCAATTTTTTCTCCTGTTTTCTTTTGTATATTTGTTGTATTGGGTATGAATATTTCGATTAGTTGTGTTAATTTCTTCTTTTTATTGGTGAGTATGGTGTCAGGTTTGTTATGTGGTGTTGTTTTATCTGTTATAATGGTTCTGTTCCAGTATAATTTGAATTCATCATTCTCCAGTACACTTTGTGGTGCATACTTGTATGTGGGAACGTGTTGTTTTATAAGTTTATGTTGTAAGGCAAGCTGTTGATGTATTATTTTTGCTACATTGTCATGTCTTCTGGGGTATTCTGTATTTGCTAGTATTGTACATCCGCTTGTGATGTGATCTACTGTTTCCATTTGTTGTTTGCAAAGTCTGCATTTATCTGTTGTGATATTGGGATCTTTAATAATATGCTTGCTGTAATATCTGGTGTTTATTGTTTGATCCTGTATTGCAATCATGAATCCTTCCGTCTCACTGTATATATTGCCTTTTCTTAGCCATGTGTTGGATGCATCTTGATCGATGTGTGGCTGTGTTAGATGATACGGGTGCTTGCCATGTAGTGTTTTCTTTTTCCAATTTACTTTCTTCGTATCTGTTGATGTTGTGATCTAAAGGGTTTAGAGGTGGTTATGAAATTGCAGTGGTGTAGCCGATGTATTTATATGAGTGATTGCTTTGTGTATTTTGCTAGTTTCTGTTCGTTCTAGAAAGAATTTTCTTAAATTGTCTACCTGTCCATAATGTAGGCTTTTTATATCGATAAATCCCCTTCCTCCTTCCTTTCTGCTTAATGTGAATCTTTCTGTTGCTGAATGTATGTGATGTATTCTATATTTGTGGCATTGTGATCGTGTAAGTGTATTGAGTGCTTCTAGGTCTGTGTTACTCCATTTCACTACTCCAAATGAGTAGGTCAATATTGGAATAGCATAATTATTTATAGCTTTTGTCTTGTTTCTTGCTGTCAACTCTGTTTTCAGTATTTTTGTTAGTCTTTGTCTGTATTTTTCTTTTAGTTCTTCTTTAATATTTGTATTATCTATTCCTATTTTTTGTCTGTATCCTAGATATTTATAGGCATCTGTTTTTTCCATCGCTTCTATGCAGTTGCTGTGGTTATCCAATATGTAATCTTCTTGTTTAGTGTGTTTTCCCTTGACAATGCTATTTTTCTTACATTTGTCTGTTCCAAAAGCCATATTTGTATCATTGCTGAATATTTCTGTTATCTTTAGTAATTGGTTGAGTTGTTGATTTGTTGCTGCCAGTAGTTTTAGATCATCCATGTATAGCAAATGTGTGATTTTGTGTGGGTATGTTCCAGTAATATTGTATCCATAATTTGTATTATTTAGCATGTTGGATAGTGGGTTCAGAGCAAGGCAGAACCAGAAAGGACTTAATGAGTCTCCTTGGTATATTCCACGCTTAATCTGTATTAGCTGTGATGCGATATTATTTGAATTTGTTTGGATATTAAGTGTGGTTTTCCAATTTTTCATTACTATGTTTAGGAACTGTATCAATTTAGGATCTACTTTGTATATTTCCAATATTTGTAGTAACCGTGAGTGGGGTATACTATCAAAAGCTTTTTGGTAATCCATGTATGCATAGTGCAGCGACCTTTGTTTAGTTTTAGCTTGATATGTCACCTCTGCATTTATTATCAGTTGCTCTTTACATCCTCGTGCTCCTTTGCAACAGCCTTTTTGTTCTTCATTTATAATTTTGTTCTCTGTTGTATGTGTCATTAATTTCTGTGTAATGACTGAAGTTAATATTTTGTATATTGTTGGTAGGCATGTTATGGGGCGATATTTAGCTGGGTTTGCTGTGTCTGCTTGATCTTTAGGTTTCAGATAAGTTATTCCATGTGTAAGTGTATCAGGGAATGTGTATGGGTCTGCAATGTAACTGTTAAATAATTTGGTTAGATGTGAATGTGTTGAGGTGAACTTCTTTAGCCAGAAATTTGCTATTTTATCTTTTTCAGGGGCTTTCCAATTGTGAGTAGAATTAATTGCTTGGGTGACTTCATGTTGCAAAATTATCGCTTCAGGCATTTGTGGTATCATCTTGTATGTGTCTGTTTCTGCTTGTATCCACCGTGCATGCCTGTTATGTTGTACCGGGTTTGACCACATGTTGCTCCAGAAGTGTTCCATGTCTGTTATGTTTGGTGGATTGTCTATTTTAATGTGTGTGCTATCTATTGTCTGGTAAAATTTCTTTTGATTTGTGTTGAATGTTTGGTTTTGTTTCCTTCTATTTTCACTTCTAAGTCATTTGGCCAACGCTTGTAATTTCTGCTTCTTTTCATCTAATTGCTCTATTGCTTCTTGTTGTGAGATTTTACCTAACCTTTTTCGTTTTTTTTTTTTTCTGACATTTCATTTCTTATAAATTGTGTTAGCTGTCCGATGTCTTTTCTCAGTTTTTCTACTCTGATCTGTAGCCTGTGTTGCCATGCTGGTTTTGTGGGTTTCTTCTGTGTGTTGGTTGGTTCTGATCTCTGCCTAGTGTGTATATTTAGTGTAGTGAGTGCTCCTATATAAACCAGTAGTTGTAACTCTTCCATAGTTGTGTTTTCATTTATTTTGTTGTGTATGATTGTGTTGATAGTTTTTATTGTTGTTTCGACTTGTGGGTTATTTGGCGGTCCATGCAAGAATGGTCTAATGTCTGTATTTGTGTCTTTGTATTCTATATATGTTAGCTGAAATTTTTCTTCTATATCTAACATCTGTGTCACTTCGTATTCTATTTGTGCTTGTTCTGGTGGCTGTCTTAAGATTTCGTTTTCCTCTGATTGTTTAATTGGTGCATGTTGTTCTTTGTTTGTTTGCTCTGGGATGTTTGAGTCCATTACTGTATTTTCTTCTTCTTCTGATTGCACATTATTTTGTTCCAGTATTTGTTGTACTTCTTGTTTGATGTTTTCTAATTCTGACTGGGGTATCCTGTTATTTTTTATTATTATACGGATCTGATCAGCTAGTCGTTGTTCTGTTAAAAATTTTAATTCTGGGTATCTGGTAATAAATGTTGTGTATACTTGTGATCTGTATCCAGTTGTGTTGGTTCCTAGGTTTGTTGCTTGGTAATAACAGAACATGAGGTGTCGATTAACTTCGTCTGACCATCTCATCCTCTGTCTTTGTTTTCCTTCTAGGGTGGTTGCAGGAAGCATATCCTGCAAAACACCTCTATTTGGATTTAAATTATTATTATTATTATTAGTAGTAGTAGTAGTAGTAGTAACAGTATTGTAGAAGAAATATGAATTACTACTACATATATATTCAATTGTCTCTCATTGGAATCCAGCCCTGTGCACTCAGTGTGTGGAATTACATCATAGCCTTTATTTCCATGAAACAGAACAGAGAATGATGTAAATATCAGGCATAAGTATATAAACACACACATACAGATGGTTTGTATTTTTAACTGTTCATTATAAAGACCTGACACAATTTTCTCAATAATAGCATACGCTTACACTATATATAATGGATACAGATAGTGTGTTCATTCCATAGATAAATACATTTCATGGTGAATTTATTACTTCTGGCAAAGCAACTTGTGCTATTATAACCTAAGACTATGCATTCATTCAATTAAATAAGGCTGAAATGCTGTGATGTGCAGTCAGCAGACTGGTCCCCTCTGGGATAGGTGTTGTGGCTATATCCCAGGCTGCTGCAATGCCTGTGTTACTCTGATGACAATGTACTGCAGCAACCACAGCTGTTAACAAAACACATCAGATGAATTCACAGTTACGAATAATAACTACCATCAGTTGTAGAATTGAATGACGGCAATGAAAATTTGTGCCGGATTGGGACTCGAACCCGGATTTGGTACAGAGCCGAGTGGAGGGTCTGAATCAGAGGCTGAGACGGTTCTGCGACCGTGTGGGCTGCAGATTCCTCGACTTGCGCCATAGGGTGGTGGGGTTTCGGGTTCCGCTGGATAGGTCAGGAGTCCACTACACGCAACAAGCGGCTACACGGGTAGCAGGGGTTGTGTGGCGTGGGCTGGGCGGTTTTTTAGGTTAGATGGCCTTGGGCAAGTACAGAAAGGGCAACAGCCTCAACGGGTGTGGGGCAAAGTCAGGACATGCGGGGACCAAGCAGCAATCGGTATTGTAATTGTCAACTGTCGAAGCTGCGTTGGTAAAGTACCGGAACTTCAAGCGCTGATAGAAAGTACCGAAGCTGAAATCGTTATAGGTACAGAAAGCTGGCTTAAGCCAGAGATAAATTCTGCCGAAATTTTTACAAAGGTACAGGCAGTGTTTAGAAAGGATAGATTGCATGCAACCGGTGGTGGAGTGTTCATCGCTGTTAGTAGTAGTTTATCCTGTAGTGAAGTAGAAGTGGATAGTTCCTGTGAATTATTATGGGTGGAGGTTACACTAAACAACCGAACTAGGTTAATAATTGGCTCCTTTTACCGACCTCCCGACTCAGCAGCATTAATGGTAGAACAACTGAGAGAAAATTTGGAATACATTTCACATAAATTTTCTCAGCATGTTATAGTCTTAGGTGGAGATTTCAATTTACCAGATATAGACTGGGACACTCAGATGTTTAGGACGGGTGGTAGGGACAGAGCATCGAGTGACATTATACTGAGTGCACTATCCGAAAATTACCTCGAGCAATTAAACAGAGAACCGACTCGTGGAGATAACATCTTGGACCTACTGATAACAAACAGACCCGAACTTTTCGACTCTGTATGTACAGAACAGGGAATCAGTGATCATAAGGCCGTTGCAGCATCCCTGAATATGGAAGTTAATAGGAATATAAAAAAAGGGAGGAAGGTTTATCTGTTTAACAAGAGTAATAGAAGGCAGATTTCAGACTACCTAACAGATCAAAACGAAAATTTCTGTTCCGACACTGACAATGTTGAGTGTTTATGGAAAAAGTTCAAGGCAATCGTAAAATGCGTTTTAGACAGGTACGTGCCGAGTAAAACTGTGAGGGACGGGAAAAACCCACCGTGGTACAACAACAAAGTTAGGAAACTACTGCGAAAGCAAAGAGAGCTCCACTCCAAGTTTAAACGCAGCCAAAACCTCTCAGACAAACAGAAGCTAAACGATGTCAAAGTTAGCGTAAGGAGGGCTATGCGTGAAGCGTTCATTGAATTCGAAAGTAAAATTCTATGTACCAACTTGACAGAAAATCCTAGGAAGTTCTGGTCTTACGTTAAATCAGTAAGTGGCTCGAAACAGCATATCCAGACACTACGGGATGATGATGGCATTGAAACAGAGGATGACACGCGTAAAGCTGAAATACTAAACACCTTTTTCCAAAGCTGTTTCACAGAGGAAGACCGCACTGCAGTTCCTTCTCTAAATCCTCGCACAAACGAAAAAATGTCTGACATCGAAATAAGTGTCCAAGGAATAGAAAAGCAGCTGGAATCACTCAATAGAGGAAAGTCCACTGGACCTGACGGGATACCAATTCGATTCTACACAGAGTACGCGAAAGAACTTGCCCCCCTTCTAACAGCCGTGTACCGCAAGTCTCTAGAGGAACGGAGGGTTCCAAATGATTGGAAAAGAGCACAGATAGTCCCAGTCTTCAAGAAGGGTCGTCGAGCAGATGCGCAAAACTATAGACCTATATCTCTTACGTCAATCTCTTGTAGAATTTTAGAACATGTTTTTTGCTCGCGTATCATGTCATTTCTGGAAACCCAGAATCTACTATGTAGGAATCAACATGGATTCCGGAAACAGCGATCGTGTGAGACCCAACTCGCCTTATTTGTTCATGAGACCCAGAAAATATTAGATACAGGCTCCCAGGTAGATGCTATTTTTCTTGACTTCCGGAAGGCGTTCGATACAGTTCCGCACTGTCGCCTGATAAACAAAGTAAGAGCCTACGGAATATCAGACCAGCTGTGTGGCTGGATTGAAGAGTTTTTAGCAAACAGAACACAGCATGTTGTTATCAATGGAGAGACGTCTACAGACGTTAAAGTAACCTCTGGCGTGCCACAGGGGAGTGTTATGGGACCATTGCTTTTCACAATATATATAAATGACTTAGTAGATAGTGTCGGAAGTTCCATGCGGCTTTTCGCGGATGATGCTGTAGTATACAGAGAAGTTGCTGCATTAGAAAATTGTAGCGAAATACAGGAAGATCTGCAGCGGATAGGCACTTGGTGCAGGGAGTGGCAACTGACCCTTAACATAGACAAATGTAATGTATTGCGAATACATAGAAAGAAGGATCCTTTATTGTATGATTATATGATAGCGGAACAAACACTGGTAGCAGTTACTTCTGTAAAATATCTGGGAGTATGCGTACGGAACGATTTGAAGTGGAATGATCATATAAAATTAATTGTTGGTAAGGCGGGTACCAGGTTGAGATTCATTGGGAGAGTGCTTAGAAAATGTAGTCCATCAACAAAGGAGGTGGCTTACAAAACACTCGTTCGACCTATACTTGAGTATTGCTCATCAGTGTGGGATCCGTACCAGGTTGGGTTGACGGAGGAGATAGAAAAGATCCAAAGAAGAGCGGCGCGTTTCGTCACCGGGTTATTTGGTAACCGTGATAGCGTTACGGAGATGTTTAATAAACTCAAGTGGCAGACTCTGCAAGAGAGGCGCTCTGCATCGCGGTGTAGCTTGCTGTCCAGGTTTCGAGAGGGTGCGTTTCTGGATGAGGTATCGAATATATTGCTTCCCCCTACTTATACCTCCCGAGGAGATCACGAATGTAAAATTAGAGAGATTAGAGCGCGCACGGAGGCTTTCAGACAGTCGTTCTTCCCGCGGACCATACGCGACTGGAACAGGAAAGGGAGGTAATGACAGTGGCACGTAAAGTGCCCTCCGCCACACACCGTTGGGTGGCTTGCGGAGTATCAATGTAGATGTAGATGTAGATGTAGATTCCTCGCTTATTGCGAGCAATCACCTTACCATTTTTCTATCTGTGCATGACTCACAGCCAGGCCCAAACTTCCATATGTCATCAATCATATGTCTATGATCTGTACTCACACATCCATTGTGTGTATTCCCGTACAGATCAGACATTGTGCTTGAAAGTCACATGCCTGATATTGGCAGATAAGTATGTTGCTACAGTGCCTGTATTATTCTGATGACAATGCCCTGTGGTGGCTACAGCTGTTGTGAAACACATCAGATGGATTTGCAATTGCATGGAAGTTTTGGTCTGGCTATGAGTCATGCATGGACAGGCAAATGCTAAGGCAACCACTCGCAATAAGTGGGAAATACATCTTCGAGTCCCCGTCTGGCACAAATTTTCATTGTCGTCATTCCATTCTACAAGTAGTCATTATTCTCAATCACAAATACACCTGATGTGTTTTGTATTAGTTGTGGTCACTGCAGTGCCTTGTCATGAGAATAACACAGTCACTGCAACAGCATATTTATCTGCCGATATTGGGCATGTGACTTTCAAGTACAACATCTGGTCTGTACAGGAATACACATAATGGATATGCGAGTACAGATTTTAGACGTATGGTTGACAACAAATGGAAGTTTGGGTCTGGCCGTGAGTCATGCACACATAGCCAAATGGTATGGCGATCACTCGCTATAAGTGGGAAATCCAGGTTCTAATCCCAGTCTGGCACAAATTTTTATTGCCAACGTTCCATTCTACAGCTGATGGTAGACATTATTTGCAATTGCAAATTCACCTGTTGTATATCCCAGGCATTAATCTCACATAGAGCCTGTGGAATGGGTGGAGAGGGTACATTCTGGAAGCACACAGTCAGAGGATTGGACATGACAGCACCAGCCTCATTTCCACATCACTGAAAAATACTACAAGGGAAAAAAATCATTATGCCAGATAACAATATTTTTCACTCACACATGGAGATATGAAATGTGAGTGCTCAGGGTTTGTGATCTTCATTAGTTAAAGCTGTTTGCTTGCCTCATCATCAATGAATCTGGCCCACGCACTCTTCATAACTGGTGCAACTGTCAGAATAAGACTGAAATGGATTGCGTGCATGTTATTTACACATGCTTAGTGTGGTGTGTGGTGTGTGTGTGTGTGTGTGTGTGTGTGTGTGTGTGTGTGTGTGTGTGTGTGTGTGTGTGTGCGTGTGTGTGTGTGTGTGTGTGTTAATTTATTGAATTAATGCACAGTCTTGGATACTGATAATGCATATGAAAATGAATTTATTTATTGAATGAACACAATGTCTGAATCCATTATATATAGTGCAACCACATGCTATTATTGAGACCACTCTGTTGGGTCCTTCTATTGCAGGAACTGAGAGTATTTGCTTCTATTGCCTCAGGGGAGACTTTTGTATATGTATAATATTGCCTCAGCAAACTACCTAGGGTGGGCCTTCCAAGGCTGCTGAGAGCTGATGCATCTTTCTCTTTGAAATGCAGAAGCAGCAAATCCAAAGCTTTGATGCAAAGGCTCTACTGTATGTGCAGCATCCACATGGGTTTGATAAGCAGTGTGCCCAAACATTGAGCAGCTTTCAACTGCAATTCATGCTGTGTCTGTGTGTGCAGACCAGACACTATTTTAAGTATTGTGTGGGGGTGAACTCCTGTCTCCTAGTGCACTGCTAGTATAAAAGCTTGAGACCCACACACATCAGGTGTGTGTGCATGCAATGGAGAAGAAACTGCGGTTTGCAGATGATGAGTGTAACTGGGTTCATCAAATAATTGCATGAGAGTTTGTGTATCATGGTGCACATATTGGCAAATGGGGGCAGGAAGTGTGTGGTCTATGCCACTTTGAAGAGCTTGTTGCAGTCTTCTGTGCTAGATGAACAGTATAGACAACATATCTGGACAAAAATATATGCTTACTGTGAATAATGTTCTTATTATGATATGTAATTCCTTACTTGTGTACATATTGAGCTGCTTGTTGAAACTTGTCAGTGGACATGCAGGAACTTGCTTAGGCTGCAGGTGGAGGATAAATTGATCTTTTTTTAATTTTTTATTTCTTTATGAAACACATCACTTTTTGTCACTTAACTTAAATGTAATTTTACATGATCTCTTTTCCTTACTTCTGCTTGAGCCCCAGGATAGATAGGTCTAGGTTCTGAATAGAAATATGCTTTTCAATTTTATGTATCCATGAAGTCTTCTCACTGCTTTTGATGTACATGATTGTGTCTACTTGGTTGAAAATTTGAAGTGATGTCAGCATATCTTTGTAAACCATTTCAGCACTGAATGGAAAATATTTGTTAGTTTAATATAATTCTTCATGTCTTGCAAACTTTGCTCCTCTGAACAGTCTCTGGGTGATATGACATTTGTGCAGCACATAGTGACAACATGTCCAACATCTGTGAATGGGACGAAAGCAGTATCCTTAAATACAAACTGTCCACATTCATCATAAAAGCCTTGAATATCAGTAACTGTTCTCTGAGGTATCATTGTGAAATGCCTCAGATGTGAGACTGTACCAGTTAATTTATACAAAAACTGCAGAGTCACAGTGAGCAGTGAATAGTTATTCACACAATTATGTAGTAATAATGTGTATGCTGAAGTTTCCCTGGGAAAATTTTCTTATGATTCAAATTCTTTACATTGTCTAACAGCCCAGATTTCACAATTTCATTCTGCTTTGAGCAATCTGTCATGATGATGGGTGCTAGTTGCTTAAATTTCTATTGGTTGTAGATGCATCCAAATTTATCATCACAAAGCAGAATCATGTTTCGGTTGTGGGTGGAGTCGGAAACAGTATTGATGGGGATCAGGGCTACAATATCAAGTTCGATCTGGTAAAAATAGCATCTACAATGAACCATACAAATGTTGGCTTGATTCCTGCTTTACATCTGCATCTACATCCATACTCCACAAGCCACCTGACAGTGTGTGGCGGAGGGTACCTTGAGTACCTCTATCGGTTCTCCCTTCTATTCCAGTCTCGTATTGTTTGTGGTAAGAAGGATTGTTGGTATGCTTCTGTGTGGGCTCAGATCTCTCTGATTTTATCCTCATGGTCTCTACGCGAGATATACGTAGGAGGGAGCAATATACTGCTTGACTCTTTGGTGAAGGTATGTTCTCGAAACTTTAACAAAAGCCCGTACCGAGCTACTGAGCGTCTCTCCTGCAGAGTCTTCCACTGGAGTTTATCTATCATCTCTGTAACGCTTTTGCGATTACTAAATGATCCCGTAATGAAGCGCGCTGCTCTCCGTTGGATCTTCTCTCTCTCTTCTATCAACCCTATCTGGTACAGATCCCACACTGCTGAGCAGTATTCAAGCAGTGGGTGAACAAGCGTACTGTAACCTACTTCCTTTGTTTTTGGATTGCATTTCCTTAGGATTCTTCCAATGAATCTCAGTCTGGCATCCGCTTTACCGACAATCAAATTTATATGATCATTCCATTTTAAATCACTCCTAATGCGTACTCCCAGATAATTTATGGAATTAACTGCTTCCAGTTGGTGACCTGCTATTTTGTAGCTAAATGATAAAGGATCTATCTTTCTATGTATTCGCAGCACATTACACTTTTCTACATTAAGATTCAATTGCCATTCCCTGCACCATGCGTCAATTCACTGCAGATCCTCCTGCATTTCAGTACAATTTTCCATTGTTACAACCTCTTGATATACCACAGCATCATCCACAAAAAGCCTCAGTAAACTTCCGATGTCATCCACAAGGTCATTTATGTATATTGTGAATAGCAACAGTCCTACGACACTCCCCTGCGGCACATGCAGTTTGATTGGCCCTGATTGAACAGCTCAGTCAGGAGGGTCAATATGGAGCTAGATCTGCTGCTTCAGGCAGCTACTTTGGCAGGCATAGGTTTGGTTCCTGATGATATTGGTAGGTGGGACTTCACAATACATGACTTATATCTCAGTAGGAAAGGGGAGGGTAAATTGGTTGGGATGATAGCATAATCTTTAAGGGGTGGGAGGGGGGTGGGGGATGCCACTGAAACTTGTGGGAGTACTTCTTTCTTAGGCTAAAATCAGTGTCCAATCATCTAACATTGATTGAAATTAAGCTTAATTAGAAGCACAGACTGCAGGCACTATACATGTTAAAATATCACAAATAGAAGTTTCAGATAACTTATAGCTCTGATGATGCAGCATTATATGACTTGACCCTCACCAAAATATTGCTCTTTCTGTTAAGCTCTAATTCCCAGCTGCAGTGTCATGAATTGCACAATATACACAGTACCCAATGTTCCCTAGTTCAAAAATACAGTGAAAAATAATATTAGTATGTCAGAAGATTTTCATAAAACCACAGTGAAAAATAATGCTAGTATATTGCATCAGAAGATCAGGGGATTAAAAAACAAAGTAGATGAGCTTCTTGTTTGTTTAGAAGATTTAGAAACTGAGGGTGGAATAACTGAGGGAGGAATATGTACTATTACTGTCTGAACAAGATATAGCCACAGGTATGGAAATGGTAATGTAGGTGGATGTAAGCTTTCAGCACATGTAAGTAGAGACACTATGGAAAGAGGAGAAGTTGCCATATATGTTAAAATTTGTCATAGGGTGAAAAATTTGGAAACTAAAAAATTTTGTGTAGAGAAACATATAGAAGTATGTGCATGTGACTTTAAGCTAAATAATGGTAATTTTCTAACTGTAGGCATTTATAGGACCCCATTGGGAAATTTTAAGCTATTTTTGAAAAACTTGGATTCTCTGTTGTGCTATCTGACCAACAGCTGAAAGCAAATTATTGTTTGTGGGGATTTCAATATAGATTTCCTGAAAGAGTCTGAGGGAAAGCTTCACTTTGAAGTACTACTTGTTTCTTTCAATTTGAGGCCAGTTATTGATTTTCCTACTCAGGTGGTACAGGAAAGCAGCACACTGATAGATAATGTTTTTATAGACCAATACAAATTTAATCAATTAAAAACTTTTCCTGTTAAGAATGTGTGATGCTTCACCTTCTTTTATATCTTTGTTTGTTGTCCTCAGTGTCAACGTACTGCATTGTGATACTGGCTGAAAAATGGGGTGTGGAAGTACAACACTGACTACTTTAAATAATGAATCTGACATGAGCACAACTGTGTTTCACAGTAGCTTACTTTCACTGTTCACAAACCCCCAATAACACACAGTTGTATATGGCCCGTGCACTATTGTTTAACTTCCGATAAGCCTCATTAATAGGTTGCAGGCAAACCTCCACATACTGCTATAATAGTTAGTTTACCATTGAACATCTACAAGTAGTAAAAACCTAACCACAAAGTTCACAGTTCTTGAAGAATGAAAAGGTACATATGGAACAGACACTGCCATTGTTTTAACACACAGCCTAATTGTGTTACACTTATTTCAAGGATACATTTTTGTTGATCTAACCAATACAGGTTCCTCATCTGTAACTTGGTCATGGATTGACTGCTCTGGGACCAAAAATTGGGCCATTATATATCCTCACAATAATAGGTACTGAAACTTCACATTGTTCGATGTTTAAGTTACAGAAATTACAGTTAAAACTTAGCTCATTAAATTAACTGAATACATGAAAAAATTCTGTCTTTTTCACAGTTTCTTCTATTGCAAGAGTTAGCCCAAATTATTTGTTTAAATCATGAAATTAACAAATATAAGTACAAAAACAATACTTCAGACAAAACTGTTAATTATTTTGGGATTAATTAAGAACTGGCTTTGCTAACATGTTTTCGAATAGAGCGAAATAGATCCTTTAAGAATACTATCAGTTGTTCCTCCAAATGTTTATGATTAGTACAGAATTTATATCTGTTTATATGTCAACAATAGAATTTAAGTTACAAAACAATTACGTATTTTGCCCTATAATGAAAGATACTAACTAGGAATAGTCAAAATAAATTAGAAAATCAATTACATACATAAACTAAACATAAAATTAGATCTTGTGTTATATTCTTTAAAACTGAGGGCCAACCCTTCTCTTTTAATAAAATGCAGATTATACTCATGTATGTTAATGGTAATTAGTTAAAAGAGAAAAAACAAATTTAAGAGGCAGATGGCAAAACAAGAGGGGAAGTAAAAATATCCCATCTTGCATTGACACAAATGGTCTGTCTGTTCCTGATGCACAGCTAGTTATAGTGCACGACATAGCTCCCTACAGTAGTGCAAAACAGTCCTCCAAAATAGTGTGTTTAATTAATGATTCAAAAATTGAAAATTTTAGGGGAAGCTTGCAACAGTTACACTGGAATGAAGTGTACATGGAACCTGATGCTAATTTAAAATTTAACATATTTCATGATACCTTTGTGAGTCTATCGGAAATAGTTTCCCTAAGAAAACAGTGAAATATAATTTAAGAAACCATCTAAAAAGCCATGGCTCACTGAAGGGATAGAAGTACCTTCTGAACAGAGAAGGGAACTGTATCTTCTAGCTAAGAGGAGTAATGATCCAGAAGTAGCAAAAAATTATAAAAACTACTGCACTGTATTAAGAAGACGTTATTAAAAAGTCCAGAAGTCTGTGCATTATGTCTGAAATAGGACATCTGATGATAAAATTAAAACAATTTGGAATATTTTTAAAAGGGAAACAAGGCAACCTAGAGCACAGAAAGAGTGGATTTCCATCAGTCTCAATGAAAAGTTTGTTAATAAGAAGTCAGAAGTAGAAAGCATTTTTAATAATCATAATTTTTAAGTGCTGTAGAGTAAATAGGATCCAGCTATTCCTTATAAAATTGAAGGCAGTATATGGAAGAAGCAATACCTATGCAATCTGATAAAATTAAAATTCAATGCACCTCTGCTACTGAAATTAGGATAATAATAAATTCACTCAAAAGTAAAATCTCACAGGGAATTTATGGCATTTACAACAGAGTACTAAAAGCTTGTTCCCAACAGATAAGTGGGATTCTCAGCCACATATGTAGTAGCTCACTGAAACAGGGCATTTTTCCAGATGGACTCAAATATGCTATTGTTAAGCCATTGCATAAAAAAGGAGACAGGTCTGATGCTAACAAATACCACCCAATCTCACTTCTGATGGATTTATCCAAAATTCTTGAAAAAGTAATGTATTCAAGAGTAGCATCACTTATTTGTAAAAATGGAGTACTAACAAAATCTCAGTTTGGGTTTCAGAAAGGCTTTTCAACAGAAAATGCTATATATCCTTTCACTCAACAAATATTAAATGCATTGAATAACTGAACATCACTAATTGGGATATTTTGTGATCTCTCAAAGGCTTTTGATGTGTGAATCATGAAATTCTTCTAGATAAGCTTAATATTGTGGTATGAGTGGGACAGTGCACAAATGATTTAATTCATATTTAACTGGAAGAATGCAGAAGGTTGAAATTAACAGTACAGATAGTCTGCAGAAATCAGCATAGTCCTCTAACGGGAGGTATCAAGAATGAGATCCCACAGGACTCAATCATGGGTCTCTTATAGTTCTTAATATATATTAATGACTTGTCACTCTATATTCATGAAGAAGCAAAGCTAGTTAGTTTGCTTATTATACAAGTATAGTAATCACACCCAACAAATAAGAATCTGCTGAGGAAATTGTAAAAAATGTCTTTTAGAAAATTGTTAAGTGGTTCTCTGCAAATGGACTCTCACTAAATTTTGAGAAAACACAATATATACAATTCTGTACAATAAATGGCATAACACCACTGATAAATATAGAGTATGAACAAAAGTCTGTTGCTAAGGCAGAATATTCAAAATTTCTGGTTGTGTGCATTGATGATAAATTGAATTGGAAGAAACACATCGATGATCTGGTGAAACGTTTAGGTTAAGCTACTTATGCTATTAGAGTTATTGCAAATTTTGGTGTTAAAAACATCAGTAAATTAACCTACTATGCCTATTTTCATTCACGTCTTTCATATTTCCATCATATTTTGGGGTAATTCATCATTAAGAGAAAAAGTATTCATTGCACAAAATCATGTAATCAGAATAGTAGCTGGAGCCCACCCAAGATCACCTTGCAGACATTTATTTAAGGAACTTGGGATATTCACAGTACCTTCACAATACATAAATTCACTTATGAAATTTGTTATTAATAATCCATCGTAATTCAAAAATAACAGTGATGAGTGTACCTACGACACTAGAAGAAAGGATGATCTTCACTATTCTTCATTAAATCCGACTCTGGCACAGAAAGGGGTGAATTATGCTGCCACAAAAGTCTTTGGTCATTTGCCAAATAGCATTAAAAGTCAGACAGATAGCCAACCAATATTTAAAAACAAATTAAAATAATTTCTGAATGACAACTCCTTCAAGTCAATAGATGCTTGTTTGGATATGAAGTAATAACTGTAAAAAAAGTAATTATTTTGTGTAAAGATAACTTTTGCTCAAGTGACATGTTCCACATCATTACAAAATGTTGTATTCATGTTCTATGGAACAAGTATTAATGTATGCATTTATGTATGTACTCTCATAATATGGAAAGTGGGACCTTGCACACATGCCATACGATGGGCTGTAGACATTATATGCTCAGTTCAGCTGTAAGCTATTGTATGGATAAAACTGTGTGTTTAGGTAAACTTAAGCATTATTGAATATACTTGAATCCATTTTTGGGTCATTTTTATATCAGTTTCTAGCACCAGCAATATGAATCTTGTGTTTGTGATTGAACATCTGTTTTAGCAGCCCATGTCTATTTTGATGTAGCATGTATAATTGGGTGTTCAAACAGTTCCCATGACTGGAAGTTTAGTGGCAGCTGAATACCAGAATTTAGTACCTTTAAAAATTTCAAATGCTCCTTGTCTTTTACAGAAATGTGAGACATTTTCCATACTAGCTTTTTCAGAATATTTTATTCTCTACAGAATGAGTCCTTCCCTGAAGGTATGAGCACCCTGTACCATAATAAGTTCTTGTATGCTATTCAGGATGACATATTCATGTCTTCAAAGTATCCCATAAGCATATGATGTGGTTTATACACACTAAAGCAATTGTATTCATTAACTGAGCCATCCATGAACCATTCTGCATTTTGTAAACCATTCCAGTCCACAAATGATGCAAAAACATAGGGGAAGTCCAGCAAAAATTTTATACCATTTTGTTTTTAGCGCATTATTGCTTCATAAACCATGATGTTAAATAAAATTTGTATCAGGACCATGCCTGATTCACTTGTAGGTTTCACTGTCTTGGTGCCATGTTTTTAAATTAATGTAAACCATAATTTTTGACATTCTTGTAAGAAGTGCACAGTATGTCATTTTAGTTCTAGATTGATTCAGGGTAAAATGACATAGAAGTAAGAAAACATAAGAAATCTGGATAAACAGTGATATTTGATATATTTAATAGTGTTTTATATAAGAAAAATTAAAAGACATTATCAATTAACATTCGTCAGTTCAGTCATCCAAAAAGTGAAGACTGAAAGCAGAATTACGAATGTCAGACCATCAGACAACAAAATTAGTTCTGTTTTTGAAAAAATAATTCTCACCAATTCTATATAACTGTAGACAGCAGAAATAAAGTGTTTTGTTCTGTGGCTTACACCAGCACATTCAGTGTATGTCCGCAAATTACACTGATGACACCTTAACCAGAGTTCTCCACGTTTCAAATGCAAGTATAATTTCATACAGTACAAACAGTGACAGTCTTCAGAAGCACCACTGTTATCACAAAAAAGGTCTTTTTCATTTCTTTTCCAAAACTAAGTTTCGTTTTTGCTTTTCTCAGGTATTTGGAATGCAAGTTATCTCACCTTCTTCATAATCATACCAAACATGTGCGAATTCTATAGTTTCATGTGTTGTACCAATTCACACTCCAATGCAGTGTTGATAGTTGGCCGGAATCTACTCACTGAACATCACTGAAGATCTGGTGAACTTCAAATGTTTTTCATGCCCGCAGCCAGCCCATCTCACCTCTAGTAACAGCATCTATAGCAGGCTGTTCCAGCTCGTCGGCTCCGTTGTGAGCTGCGGAATGCTCCCTGCTCCAGGGAGCCGTGTCGCTTGCTGTGACCATTGAAGTGGGCCGGCACATGGCACGGCTGGCTGAGGCAGGCAGCAAGGCAAGCGTTTTGATGTGCCAGCTGTGTCTTACAAGATCGACAACCTCATACTCTTAGCTGCTAAGACGTGGTGACATGCTACACCAGGAAATACGATGTTCAGGAAATAAATAAGAAACAACTGTTTTTCAACAAATTGCATACTAAATTTATTGGGCCTCTGTTGCTTGATATTTTCTTTTCGAAGATCAGAAATATCAGGCATCAAAGTGTTCACAGCGTTAATGTGGAGGATGGCCTTCATTGTTGCATCCTGAAGAAACTATCGTTCCTTACTTTTTACTCTTTTTATTGCTGAGAAAAGCTGCTCACAACAATACATAGATCCAAACATGCACATGATCTGAGCAGCATTGTTGTGAAGCTTGGGAAATGTTTTATGCTGTAATGAATGGTACCATTATGACAAATCCAACGTGTTGTAGTACTTCTCTTTCAACAAAGTTGAATTTTGCAAATCAATAATCTCCAATTGAAGTGACGATGACAAGTCATCAGGGGAAACTGAAAAAGGAATGCTGAACACCTCAAGTTCCATTTCCAAACTAGTGAGCTCTCAGAATTGTGTTTCAAATGTCGTGATAAGCTGCTTAAACTTCCCTTAGTAATCACTGAAAGTAGTACCTTCAGGTGCATAGTTATGTCAGTTAGGAACGCCAGGTCTGATATCCATTTTATATCTTTCAGACAACGCATTTCTCCCCCTTTCATTTCGAGAAAAAGGGATATTTCCTCACAAAGGGCAAAGAAAACATCAAGAACTTTTCCCTGACTCAGCCAACAAACTGTGGTGTTGTATATCCCCATACTCTGCTTCCATATCTTTCAGGAATCCTTTGAATTGGCGAAGATTCATACCGTGACACCGCACAAAATTCACACACTTCACAACATCTTTCATTTCACCACATAGCTCTACTGTTTCAGCACACAATGCCTCTTGGTGAATAAAACAATGAAGAGTCAAAATGTCTTTCCTGAATTTATCCCTGAGTTTATTTTCCAAATGAGAAGCAAAACCTTGGTGACGCCTGATCATTTGTGGTGCACCGTCTGTCGCTACAGAATGGAGCTTATCCCATGACAAATTCATGTTGTCCACTGATTCACAAACAGCTTCAAAAATGTTACATCCTGTTGCGGTGTAATCGAGTGGTACCACATCCAAGAGTTCTTCAGTTACTTGCAGCTCCATGTCGACACCACGCACAAAGACTGCAAGCTGAGCACAGTCCAATATGTCAGTGCTTTCGTCAAGCGCTAGCAAAAATGCAACAAAGCTCTCCGCCTATATCCTGAGCTGTGTCTCTAAATCCACTGCCATGTCCAGGATTCGACGAGACATTGTTTGCTTCGACAGGCAAACCCCTTCAATTGCCTGCACCTCCCTTGGAAACAAACATTCTGCAACTGCTACCATGCACGATTTTATGAGTGGTCTCATCGAAAACGGCTTGCCACTCATCGCAATGATGTGAGCAACCCTGTAGCTTGCTTGAATTGTAGATTCAGTAGTGTTTTCTCCGCTCTCATTCACCTGAAAATTATAAACGCATTACAGAACACAAACTATGTTGCATGTTTTGATACCCTTTATATTACGAAACCATTTTTAAACTTACGTCTCCTGGTATGTCGTTCTTAAGTCTGGCTACCAGTTCTCTGTGTGCAATGCCTTCTACCTGATCGTAGTGCACTGCATGAAGACGTGTATAATGTCGTTGTATATTGTACCTCTTCGCAGAATTAAATACTTTATGACATACAAGACACTGCGGATGACCATCCCTCTCAATGAACAGAAAGGTATCCTCCAATAGAGGTACAGGGCTCCTGCGGCTAGTCATAGCTGTCATTGAATATGGATTATTGCGTCAGTTGTGGCTGCATGTGGCCAGGGGGCAGTGAGTTCGCTTCCCCCCTCCACGCGGGCTCCAAGCTGCCGTAGTGAGTGCTCTGGAGTGCTCCGGCTCCCTGGAGCTTGGTTGGAACAGCCTGATCTATAGCCTGCTGCATCTGTACCACATCCCAAGACTGCCTTGACAATTTCCTTGCTTTATTGCCTGGCATCAGAAAGGAGAAATTCACTACTTATATTTAGCCTACATAAATTCATTGCATTTGTGCATCATTGCACATTTATTAATTCATGTTTACTGTTTTGTTTAAGTTATGGTATTATAGAGTGACCTACTGCTATTGCTGTTACACTTAAACAGATATGTAAGATAACTAGCTTGATTAATATCAGACATCATGAAGAATAGAACTAGATCCATTCAGGCTGCAATGACACTTGTAGCCTGAAACACCTTCTCATTTGAGAAATGTTCAACTACTGTGTGCTCTAGCAGAACCTTCAACCTCTCAAAACAAAACTAAAAGTACGCTTTAGAGAATAACCTCAAACCTATAACTATCTACAATACTAATGAATGAATATAATTGAATAAAATAAAAAGTTGGGGGCTTACCTATAAGTTCTCCATTCACAGTAGCAAGATGGATGCTGGCAGCTCATCGCCATGTATGTAGGAACAGGGTTCATAGTCAACCTTCCTATATAGCTTAGTGCAGTTGGCGCCACTCAACTGGTTTCATCCATACCCTTGCTACATGATTTTACCCTCATACATCATTATAGCTTGGCTCCAACTATTTTTTGGGGACTGATGATATCCCAACATTTCTTGTTCAGTTATTCTGAATGCCAGTCAGTTTGTATCTATTTAACAGAAACAGAAACATGAAAGCATTACATGTGAGTTCCCATATCATTGTAGGTTCTCCACAAATTTTCCTTTGAGGTACAGGAAACTGTAGCTCTAAATTGTTAAGGTGTCTCTGTAATCATTGAGAACCCTAATGTTGTTTGGAGAGGTTCAGTGTGTGCAAGGAAAATTATTGTAGGTTTGGGCCTTGATGGTGCAGTGGGGCCACAGCAACAGTCCATTGGTAGTTCAGAAAAATATTATCAAAAGGCAAAACATTTTATTAGCACCAATTTCACTATATTGGTAGTATCAGTGAAAGTGGTAGCAATGCCCCACTGGAGCACATGGTAAGGATGGCACATGGCATGATGCTGGAATCCCAAAAACTTTAGCATCTTTATGCTTGTATGCTGCACTATATCACATGGTTGTCTGGCGTGGCCCTTTCATCCCTATAAAAGCTGCTGGATTATTCATCTTGTGCTCAAATTAGTGATTACTTATACATGTTTATGGCTCACTTGTTTTTCTGACATGATGTTTACAGCCACATCCACTACAAAAAAGTTGAGGCCTGGTAGTATGGTAAGGACTTGTCACACCCTGTAAGAGCTCCATTTGGCCACTGTGGTTGCAGTATTGTCGTGTTTGTTCTGATCTGCCTTATCCTGAATAAATGGCCCTGGCACTGTAATCAGCATGTGTGCACATTAGTGCCTGTTGGCTGACTTCCACTGCCACAGCTAATATGCTAGTTTCTGAAGAAATGTCCACAAAACAGTGGTGGTGTTACATTACCTCACCTCTTTGAAAGACCTGACCCCTAGGGGCTCAACCCCAGGCTGATCTGAAACAGAGTGCATATGTGGAACAGTGTACAGGTTTCCTCTTAAGTACTAGATGGCTTGAGCCACAATGTTCAGAGACTGTGAATTTACTCTACCCACCCTGATACCAAGGTGGGGATGGGGTGAGGTGGGGTGAGGGATGGAGAGGGGCAGGAGGTAGGGAGGAGTTTGGGAGGAAGTGTCCAGCTGCTTGTGGGAGAGTGGGGAGCTGTCTGTGGGCTAGCTAGGGTGCAGGTAAGGGGGCAGGTGGCAGATGACTGGGCATGCAGTTTCACAAACTAGAGCATGAGATGGCATCACACAACTAGCTGACATGAGTTGGGCATGGTATTGTCACAGGGGATGGTGCACATTGCACACACACACACACACACACACACACACACACACACGCACACACACACACACTACTGGGTGAGGATGCGGGGACAGTGAGTTATCTTCTTAGGTTATGGGAGCGAAGGATGTGCTGTAAGGCTAGCTCCCACCTGCACAGCTCAGAAAAGCTGATGGTGGTGGGGAGGATCCAGATGGCATGGATTGTGAAACAGCCATTGAAATCTCTCATGTTGTACTCTGCTGTATGTTGTGCCACTGGGTGGTCCACCTTGTCTCTGGCAACAGTTAGGTGGTGGCCATTCATTCTGGTTGACAGCTAGTTGCTTGAAGTGGTTGCAGCAGAGCTGGTATACAACATGGCTGCTTTCACAGGTGGCCTGGCCTCTGATATGATAGGGTAGGCCTGTGATGGGACTTGAGTAGGTGGTTCTGGGTGGGCGGATTGGGCAAGTCTTGCATCTGGGTATTCCACAAGGGTATGATCCCAGTGGCAGGGGACTGGGGGTGGGAGCAGCATAGGGATGGACTAGGATGTTGTGAAGGTTGGGTGGGTGGCAGAACACCAATTAGGGAGGGGATGGAAGTATCTTGGTTTCAGTATTCTATTCGTTATTGCTCCTGTACATTTTTTAAAAACCATGGCATTTTGCTGTATGCATCTTATTCCTTATTATATCCCATCTCATAAGTCTTCCCTGACCCAGAGTTCTGACTGACTTTTCCTTCACCCAACTTCCTATCACTTCAACCATTCTGCCAGAAACAGGAGCCACTAGCTTGAAAACGTTGCAAATTTTAGTAACTTTATATGTATTCTCCTGCTGCCACTTGTTGAGCACATTTTTTATCTATTCAATTACATTATATTTTCAAAAACTGATTATTTTCATTTAAAAAAACACAAATAATACTTTCATGAAAGTTTTACATCACAACTGGCAACTGTTATCATACTCTTACTCTTAGTCATGCCATCAGGGCACTTTGATCCCCATGCCTGTGCAATAGTACTTGGCATAACCTTAAATGTGAGGGAATACACTTGTTAAATTACTCCTATTTCTATTTTCATGCACACAACAATGTTCATGCCATCCATTTGCTTTTCCTGTCATTCACACATGATTGGTGAAGCAGTCTACTGGGATTTGCACTACCATAGGTTCACTAGTTTGGTCAGCTGTATGCCCACAAGTAGACAAAGGCTATACAAAAGTGTCAGAGCTGTTTGGATACCAGATATTGTGACACTCTCGGTCATGACTGTACAACATAGTTTCTTGTGACACTTCTGGACCTGCTGTAGCATCTATTCTGCCAAAATTTGCCCTTCTTGCATTTGCTATGAGCTGGTTCAGAGAGAGGATCAGGTCAGGTTTCCAGGTGTCATTGAGACAGAATAAATTCTGGGCTGGAAACATTTCCATTACTTTTACTGCTCAGTACATCTATGGCAGGTTATGTTCAACCAGAAATTCTAAAAATAGCAGCTGACAGTTGGAATGTTGGTCCAATTACGTTACAAGCTTTCCCATTCATTAATTAACTCACTACCATGCAACTCTACTTTCTTTGTCCATTTTCTAGTGCTGACAATGTTGAACAAAGCTGTCTGTGTATGGCACGAAGAGTGGGCTTCCTCCATGTTTGTCAAAGCCACTTGTGCATCCCAGACACTATCAGCCAATGATTGTAACTGTCCACTCGAGTCTGTATCATTACAAAATTCCTATTCACAGTGTCAACCAATGCCTTTGCATATTCCATCACTTCAGTCATCAGTTTCCATAACACATGTGGTACATTCTCACAGACTTTTCTATTTTACTGTTGAGTATATAAGGGCATATCAAATTTTCCCAGTGCCCCAGGCTAACTTTCCATGTGCTCACCCACTTTCTGTTCCAGTTTAGCACTGTGGTGTTTACTTTCTGCACCTCTTTCCATATCCTTTTAACATCTTGGTGAAACTGTGAACCAGCTTTCTGTCCCTTCCAATCTTTGGTCTGCTTGTTTAAAATGATAAGGGCATCTTGCTACCATGCAATATGTCATGGTAAGATAGCCCAATACCACTGTAATCTTCAAATTGCACATTGAAATGACAAATTATAGTTATGTATCCTAGTCATGGTGGTGAGAGTTTACACAGTAATTCAGTTTCTTACCAACGGTTCAATGTGCATGCTCCATTGTCCCATTGGTTTTACAGTTAGCTGACTAGTTCTTAATTTCTGAACCTGTAGTAAGTGATACAGCTGAGGGACAAATTTACCATGGCTTACACCAACACTGCTGCTTGTTGATTCAGTAGTACTGTAGACTGCCAAGTTACTTGCAGTAGATGTCACCCACTGGTGGTAGTACTTGCCTTAGTGGGTGACAACATGTGGCATTTAGATGCCTGCACCATCGCAGAAGACTGTATCATCCAGATTTCATTCAACTGCCCTCCTGAGCAGAAGTATGGCAGCTGCTGTAGTGAGCCAATAGGCAGCCTGCCAATGGAAAAGTACAAATTACAATGAGGAGGAGGATTTGGTTCTACTAGACGTTGTGGCAGTGGAAGCCTGCAATGTTAACCTTGTCGTCCATTGTGGCCCTCCCATCTCCATCAGCACTGCTGGAATGGTCATCCTGTTATGAAATTGATGGTTAATTTTACATGCTTTGGCTCATTTTCTGATGTTTCCAGCTCTGTTTCCCCATTTTGATTACATTACTGTGTTGCTTGGCTTGGTCCACTGTGTGCTGTATAACAGCCCTGATGCTGCAAGTGGCAAGCCTACGAGTCAATGCCTGTCAGCTGCTTTCCACTGCTGTGGCTGAACTGGTAGTCTTTTTGAAGTAATGTCTAAAAAATAATGTCAACATTACACATCATTATTATTAATTATTCCCAAAGCAAAAGGTTTTAGAAGAAATATTCCTGGCAGATGTTTCACTCATTACTTTGAGCTGTAGCTGCTATATCGACTGATGTTATTGCATGGTTTCAGTCTTTTAGTTTGAGGAACTTATAATTCTCCTGTGTTACCACATGGTACTCCACTGCAAGTTGTGTACTGTCAGCATTGTGCATCAGTTTTATACCTAATACCCATGCTGCTGCTGGTGGTCCAAGTGTAGGAGTCTCACAATCTCTTTATCATGAAAGTTGACTAGATTTCTGTCCTAGTCTACAATATTCAACTCTAGATGGTCTAATGTCGGAACAGTCACTGAGAGGTACACTACAGGCCATAAAAATTGCTACGCCCCGAAGATGACATGCTACAGATGCGAAATTTAACCGACAGGAAGAAGATGCTGTGATATGCAAATTATTAGCTTTTCAGAGCATTCACACAAGGTTGGCACCGGTGGTGACACCTACAACATGCTGACATGAGGAAAGTTTTCAACTGATTTCTCATACACAAACAGCAGTAGATCGGCATTGCCTGGTGAAACGTTGTTGTGATGCCTTGTGTAAGGAGGAGAAATGCATAACATCATGTTTCCGACTTTGATAAGGGTCGGATTGTAGCCTATCGCGATTGCGGTTTATCGTATCGCGACATTACTGCTCACATTGGTCGAAATCCAATGACTGTTAGCAGAATATGGAATCAGTGGTTTTAGGAGGGTAATACGGAACGCCATGCTGGATCCCAACAGCCTCATATCACTAGCAGTCGAGATGACAGGCATCTTATCTGCATGGCTGTAACGGATCATGCAGCCACGTCTCGATCCCTGAGTCAACAGATGGGGACGTTTGCAAGACAACAACCATCTGCACGAACAGTTCGATGATTTTTGCAGCAGCATAGACTATCAGCTCAGAGACCATGGCTGCAGTTACCCTTGACACTGCATCACAGACAGCAGCACCTGTGATGGTATACTAAATGACAAACCTGGGTGCACGAATGGCAAAACGTCACTTTTTCAGATGAATCCAGGCTCTGTTTACAGCATCATCATGGTTGCATCCGTGTTTGGCGACATTGCATTGAACGCTCATTGGAAGCGTGTATTCGTCATTGCCATACTAGCGTATCACCCGGCATGATGGTATGGAGTGCCATTGGTTACACGTCTCGGTCACCTCTTGTTCACAATAACGGCACTTTGCACAGTGGACATTACATTTCAGATGTGTTACGACCCATGGCTCTACCCTTCATTTGATCCCTGTGAAACCCTACATTTCAACAGCATAATGCATGACCTCATGTTGCAGGTCCTGTACGGGCCTTTCTGTATACAGAAAATGTTCGACTGCCCGGGCCAGCACATTCTCCAGATCTCTCACCAGTTGAAAACATCTGGTCAATGTTGGCCGTGCAACTGGCTCGTCACAATACGCCAGTCACTACTCTTGATGAACTGTGGTATCGTGTTGAAGCTGCATGGGCAGCTGTACCTGTACACGCCATCCAAGCTCTGTTTGACTTAATGCCCAGGCATTTCAAGGCCATTATTACGGCCAGAGGTGGTTGTTCTGGGTACAGATTTCTCAGGATCTATGCACCCAAATTGCGTGAAAATGTAATCACATGTCAGTTCTAATATAATATATTTGTCCAATGAATACCTGTTTATCATCTACATTTCTTCTTGGTGTAGCAATTTTAATGGCCAGTAGTGCAGGTGCCTCAACAATTTTATTTGCTGGGCCCACTGTGGTGAAGAATTGGTAGATTGTGCAAATCAGTCTACCATTCAGATATAAATTCAATGCAATTATTAAACTCACATGAATCGTGCTAATCACTTGTACATCCGCAGGCTGTGTTGACAAGTAAAATCTATCAGAACTCTTCTCTGAAACATGACTCCTTGAGAAACCCTGTAGTGGTCCTATTGCAAATTTCTGGCTAAAGTCTATAGTCTGATCTGTAGTTTTTATCTCTATTTAAAATATATTAACATTTATGTGCAACTCAGAAACCTTATTTAGATTGTTTTATAAGAGCATTTATATTTGTCAACATAGTATGAGCCAGTGGGTATTTTCACCACTTTACTGCTTCCTAAATGAAGCCCGTGGTCTAGGGGTAGCGTCTTTGATTCATAATCAAAACGTCTTTGGTCCCGGGTTCGATCCCCGCCACTGCCTAAATTTTGATAAATAATCAACATTGGCGGTCGAAGACTTCCGGCATAAGAAGTCAGCCTCATTCTGCCAATGGCCTTGTCAAAGAGGGTGGAGGAGCGGATAGAGGTTCAGGGCACTCTCTTGTCCTAGGGGTGGGAAATTGCCCCTAAAGGCAGAAGAATCAGCAATGATCAATGACATGAGGATGCAGAAGGCAATGGAAACCACTGCATTAAAGACATGTAACGTGTATCCACAGGACATGTGGCCTGTAATTGAAGAAGTGTCATGATGATCTCTCCATTGGCAAAAGATTCCGAAATAGTCCCCCATTCGGATCTCCGGGAGGGGACTGCCAAGGGGGAGGTTACCAGGAGAAAAAGATTGAATAATCTACGAAAGGATAACATTCTATGAGTTGGGGCGTGGAATGTCAGAAGCTTGAATGTGGTAGGGAAACTATAAAATCTGAAAAGGGAAATGCAAAGGCTCAATCTAGATATAGTAGGGGTCAGTGAAGTGAAATGGAAGGAAGACAAGGATTTTTGGTCAGATGAGTATTGGGTAGTATCAACAGTAGCAGAAAATGGTATAACAGGTGTAGGATTCATTATGAATAGGAAGGTAGGGCAGAGGGTGTGTTACTGTGAACAGTTCAGTGACCGGGTTGTTCTAATCAGAATCGACAGCAGACCAACACCGACAACGATAGTTCAGGTATACATGCCGACGTTGCAAGCTGAAGATGAACAGATAGAGAAAGTGTATGAGGATATTGAAAGGGTAACGCAGTATGTAAAGGGGGACGAAAATCTAATAGTCATGGGCGACTGGAATGCAGTTGCAGGGGAAGGAGTAGAAGAAAAGGTTACAGGAGAATATGGGCTTGGGACAAGGAATGAAAGAGGAGAAAGACTAACTGAGTTCTGTAAAAAGTTTCAGCTAGTAATAGCGAATACCCTGTTCAAGAATCACAAGAGGAGGAGGTATACTTGGAAAAGGCCGGGAGATACGGGAAGATTTCAATTAGATTACATCATGGTCAGACAGAGATTCCGAAATCAGATACTGGATTGTAAGGCGTACCCAGGAGCAGATATAGACTCAGATCACAATATAGTAGTGATGAAGAGTAGGCTGAAGTTCAAGACATTAGTCAGGAAGATTCAATACACAAAGAAGTGGGATACGGAAGTACTAAGGAATGACGAGATACGTTTGAAGTTCTCTAACGCTATAGATACAGCAATAAGGAATAGCGCAGTAGGCAGTACAGTTGAAGAGGAATGGACATCTCTAAAAAGGGCCATCGCAGAAGTTGGGAAGGAAAACATAGGTACAAAGAAGGTAGCTGCGAAGAAACCATGGGTAACAGAAGAAATACTTCAGTTGATTGATGAAAGGAGGAAGTACAAACATGTTCCGGGAAAATCTGGAATACAGAAATACAAGTCGCTGAGGAATGAAATAAATAGGAAGTGCAGGGAAGCTAAGACAAAATGGTTGCAGGAAAAATGTGAAGACATCAAAAAAGATATGATTGTCAGAAGGACAGACTCAGCATACAGAAAAGTCAAAACAACCTTTGGTGACATTAAAAGAAACGGTGGTAACATTAAGAGTGCAACGGGAATTCCACTGTTAAATGCAGAGGAGAGAGCAGATAGGTGGAAAGAATACATTGAAAGCCCCTATGAGGGTGAAGATTTGTCTTATGTGATAGAAGAAGAAACAGGAGTCGATTTAGAAGAGATAGGGGATCCAGTATTAGAATCGGAATTTAAAAGAGCTTTGGAGGACTTACGGTCAAATAAGGCAGAAGGGATAGATAACATTCCATCAGAATTTCTAAAATCATTGGGGGAAGTGGCAACAAAACGACTATTCACGTTGGTGTGTAGAATATATGAGTCTGGCGATATACCATCTGACTTTCGGAAAAGCATCATCCACACAATTCCGAAGATGGCAAGAGCTGACAAGTGTGAGAATTATCGCACAATCAGCTTAACAGCTCTTGCATCGAAGCTGCTTACAAGGATAATATACAGAAGAATGGAAAAGAAAATTGAGAATGCGCTAGGTGACGATCAGTTTGGCTTTAGGAAAAGCAAAGGGATGAGAGAGGCAATTCTGACGTTACGGCTAATAATGGAAGCATGGCTAAAGAAAAATCAAGACACTTTCATAGGATTTGTCGACCTGGAAAAAGCGTTCGACAATATAAAATGGTGCAAGCTGTTCGAGATTCTGAAAAAAGTAGGAGTAAGCTATAGGGAGAGACGGGTCATATACAATATGTACAACAACCAAGAGGGAATAATAAGAGTGGACGATCAAGAACGAAGTGCTCGTATTAAGAAGGGTGTAAGACAAGGCTGTAGCCTTTCGCCCCTACTCTTCAATCTGTACATCGAGGAAGCAATGATGGAAATAAAAGAAAGGTTCAGGAGTGGAATTAAAATACAAGGTGAAAGGATATCAATGATACAATTCACTGATGACATTGCTATCCTGAGTGAAAGTGAAGAAGAACTAAATGATCTGCTGAACGGAATGAACAGTCTAATGAGTACACAGTATGGTTTGAGAGTAAATTGGAGGAAGACGAAGGTAATGAGAAGCAGTAGAAATGAGAACAGCGAGAAACTTAACATCAGGATTAATTGTCACGAAGTCAATGAAGTTAAGGAATTCTGCTACCTAGGCACTAAAATAACCAATGATGGACGGAGCAAGGAGGACATTAAAAGCAGACTCGCTATGGCAAAAAAGGCATTTCTGGCTGAGAAAAGTCTACTAATATCAAATAGCAGCCTTAATTTGAGGAAGAAATTTCTGAGGATGTACGTCTGGAGTACAGCAGTGTATGGTAGTGAAACATGGACTGTGGGAAAACCGGAACAGAAGAGAATTGAAGCATTTGAGATGTGGTGCTATAGACGAATGTTGAAAATTAGGTGGACTGATAAGGTAAAGAATGAGGAGGTTCTACACAGAATCGGAGAGGAAAGGAATATGTGGAAAACACTGATAAGGAGAAGGGACAGGATGATAGGACATCTGCTAAGACATGAGGGAATGACTTCCATGGTACTAGAGGGAGCTGTAGAGGGCAAAAACTGTAGAGGAAGACAGAGATTGGAATACGTCAAGCAAATAATTGATGACGTAGGTTGCAAGTGCTACTCTGAGATGAAGAGGTTAGCACAGGAAAGGAATTCGTGGCGGGCCGCTTAGCTTATTGTTCACCTCTGTGACATTAGGAATGCTTCAATACATTTCCAAACCAATCAGTGCAATACAGCATACCCCACTGCTTAGACCAATTGGTGGAAAGTTATCACATATAAAACTGATAATTACTCTTTTAAAATTAAGTGTATGACACCTCATCCAAATCTCAACTTACACAGTCCTAAACATGTTGCTTTGAACATTTACATCTACAGCCATATACATGCTCTGCAAGCCACGGTACGATGCATGGTGGAGGATACCCTGTACCACTACTAGTCATTTTGTTTCCTTTTCCATTCACAACTTGTCTTCATAGTCCTTATGCGAAATGTATGTTGGCAGCAGTAGAATCATTCTACAGTGAGTTTCAGATGCCGATTTTCTAAATTTTCTCTATACTGATCTTTGAAAATAACATCTCCATCTCTCCAAGGATTTCCATTTGATTTCCTGAAGTAAAATCATTGAGATTCAGTAACAGATCTAGCAGCCCATCTCTAAATTTCTTTGATGTCTTCCATCAGTCCTTCAATACAACATATATAAACACTCCAGCAATACTCAAAAATGGGTTTCCTTTAGAGATAAACCACACTTTCCTAAAATTCTCACAATGAACTGAAGTTCAACTTTCACTTTCCCTACTACAAACCTAACATGCTCATTCCATTACATATCACTTTGCAGTGTTATGCCTGGGCATTTAATCATTGTGACTGTGTCAAGCAGCACACTACTAATGTGGTATTTGAACACTGTAGATTTTTTTCCCTACTCATCAGTATTAACTTACATATTTCTACATTTAGAGCTAGCTGCTATCCTTCATACCAACTAGAAATTTTGTCCACATCATCTTGTACCCCCTACAGTCACTCAACTCTTTTGGCTGCTACTCTATGTCAGGGATGCTTATTACTGTGTCTTCCATATGGGAGTCTGTGTGACGATCATGCAACATTATGTTTGTACAATTCTCCTGCATGAATGATTTCTTAAGCATGAAATTTAAAACTTTGGCTTTGCTTTCGCTGTCTTCTACTGCCATGACAGACTACTAATGAATGACTGGATAGAAGCCTTAGACCAGCTTCGCATCATTACAGTTGAGGTCCTTGGTTAGAAAGAAATTATGTCATGAGAAATAATGTAATTTTGTGAAACCTTTACACCTAATGTTGTACAGGATGCTATCTCTTGAGAGACTAATACATATCAGAAGAAGCATGCACATATTATGCATGACAATCTGCGAGAGGGGAATTACAACAACCCAAGGCTTCTAAGCCAAATTGTTTGATACGGGCTTTCTACTAGATGAATTATCTGATGACACTTTTGTTGAACTCTTGCACTCTTCAATTTTTGTTAAAAAATTAGTTTTTCATACTTTCATACTGGTTTGCTATTCCATTACTATTTGTAAGTTATGAAAACATGATTTACATAAAAAAATATGTTGACTCCAAAAAGATAAAAATCATGATATAAATTTTTAAAAAATTAATGGAATGATACTGAATAAAGTAAAAATGTGTTTTAATATAGCAAACTATTACATGAAATCTGAATTTCATCGATGTCAAAAATACGGAGACCATTTATTTTACTGAAGGTACTCGGAAACATATCTCTGACTTGCGGCTACTTTGGAGTTGTTATTTGCATCTTTACTGCTTGTAGTTAGTTGGAAGTTGGTTTTGAAAAGAAAAGGAGATTGGACATATTGCTCCAAAACTGTTAATTGATGAATGTCATAAGACTGTGAGATCAAGAGCCAATTTATATGGAACTGAATGTGATGTAAAATGTTACTGTTGTTGAAACAAAGAGCTGGCAATAAATCAGTGATGTTAAAATGCCATTAATCTTCTCTATCATTTCAAGATGAAGACCCATACCAGCTAATATCAGATCACGAAGAAACTGAGTCTACCCATCGATGACTGCAGTCATTTCAAAATGTAAGCACTGATATAAACATAGAACAGGCACTCAATATTATTATTATTCATGTTGAAAAATAGTGATGACTGACTAAAATCCACATTGTGATTTTGTTCAATTATTGATTTTTGTTACGTGTTATCTGTGCATGTTATAAGTTCTTATTGGACTAATGTGTTGTGTGTACTCAACATTCTTCCCACACACAAATCAAATTGGCTATTTCTGATAGGGATATCACCAAACAAAAGTGCTTTAGTTACCTCAGCTGGAGAGTGACCTATTGTATCAGATTTCTGCACATGAGTGTGATGCCCACTGAGTTGTGCTCTTACGGACCAGTGTGTACTGTGAATTCCTGGCTTAAATGTAGTCTACTTAGCACATGGTGGACATGGCACTCTGAAGTATGGACTTTCAAATTCCAATGCATGTGAAGCCTGAATTTTGTATGCTGAAAGATTTCCTAATGGGCATTTAGCATACAACACAACCTTTCAAAGAGCGTATGAACATCTTGTGGGAACAGAATTTTTAGAAAAGGTCATTTCATTATGGAATACCAAATATTGTTAGAACACCAGATTTAGAAGGCCATATGATTCATCATATTAAGGGAAACAGTAGCAGGAGTATTGGAAAAATACCAGAAACTGAGAGTGTTAATATTGCTCTGCAAATATGAATAATTTTAAAAGCATTTTACAAATAAATGGATAGGTTGTGGGGCAGAAAAATCTTGGCCTGCTTGGTCTCCTGATTTTTGTTTTGGGGAGATTTAAAGGTACAGTGTATTCAAGACATATTGTGAATGTTGAAATTCTTTGCCACCTTGTTCAAGGATTTCAGCAGATACAGCAGACACTTGAAATACAGGAGCAAGTAAGACAGTCAGTGATGTGCTATTTAGAAGGTAGTGTTGGAGCTTATGGTAGATGTTTTGAGCATTTCATATAGCTATTAGAAGACAACTTTTGAAAAGAAAAAAACACCTGTGAAACTACAACACTCTCCTTTGATTGGCAAGATATGCCTCAGCCTCTAGTGGTGGTAAAGTGACCATACACGCAATGTTGTTGCTGCAAATGTGCAAATCTGTCATATGAATTCCACTAGCCTTATGTATTCAAAGATGTCCTGTCACTGCAGTGGAATTCTTGTCATGGTCGCATCCAGATGTAATAGATGCAGTGCTGTAATGGTGATTTTTATGGAATACCCTTAACAACTTTGCTCACAGTAAAAAGCACACAGTTTAGCATTTTTAAGAGATGCCATTTATAGAATCCTGTCGTTTTTTACATCACATTTCACTCACTGTACACTTAGCATGTTACACAGTATTAATTATCAATGCCATTCCACAACTGTAAGCAGATGACACTATAAGTATTTCCAACACACATTTGTGACTGCACTCTAGACCTGCCCATGACCACACAATCATAAATAACAGTTTAATGATTTATTTTATTTACACTCCTAGTTCCATAGAACCAAATTGAGGAACAAATCTCCAAGGTCATGGAACATGTCAGTACATGAAATTATAACACAAAAGTAATAGCAGATAAAATAAAATGTATATGAACCCAAAAAAGTCAAGCCATAAGTTTAAGCAAACACAATCAAAAATATAATATAAGAATCAGCTTAATTTTTCAAGGAACTCCTCAGCAGAATAGAAGGTGTGACCTATGAGGAAACTCTTCAGTTTCAATTTGAAAGTGTGTGGATTACTGCTAAGACTTTTGAATTCTTGTGGTAGCTTACTGAAAAAGGATGCAGCACTATACTGCACACCTTTCTGCACAAGAGTTAAGGAAGTGCGATCCAAATGCAGATTAGATTCCTGCTGAGTATTAACTGAGTGAGAGCTGCTAATTCTTGGGAATAAGGTGATATTGCTAAAAAGAAATGACAGTAAATAATATGTATGTTTAGAGGCTAATGTCAAAATACCCAGACTAGTGAACAAGGGTTGACAAGAGGATCGCAAGCTTACACCACTTATTGCACGATCTGCCCATTTCTGAACCAAAAATACCATTTTAGAATGGGAAGAGTTACCCCAAAATATAATGCCATACAACATAAGCAAATGAAAATAAGCAAAGTAGACTAATTTTCATGTCGAATGATCACTTGCTTCAGATACCGTTTGAATGTCAGGATTAAGTCTTTGAACAAGATCCTGAACGTGGACTTTCCACGACAGTTTACTATCTACCTGAACACCTAGACATTTGAACTGTTCACTTTCACCACTCATATGCCCATTCTGTGAAATTAAAGTGTCAGGTTTTTGTTGAATTGTGCATTAGAAATTGTAAAAACTGAGTCTTACTGTGATTTAGTGTTCGTTTATTTTCTACAAGCCATGAACCAATGTTATGAACTGCACTATTTGAAACAGAGTCAATATTGCACACAACCTCCTTTACTACCAAGTTAAGGTCATCAGGTGGCAAACAGAAATATTTTAGAATGAGATTTTCACTTTGCAGCAGAGTGTGCGCTGATATGAATCTCCCTGCCAGATTAAAACTGTGTGACAGACCGAGACTTGCCTGCGAAAGGCAAAGGTCCTGAGTTCGAGTCTCGGTCTGGCACACAGTTTTAATCTGCCAGGAAGTTTCATATCAGCACACACTCCACTGCAGTGTGAAAATCTCTTTCTGGAAACATCCCCCAAGCTGTGGCCAAGCCATGTCTCCGCTATATCCTTTCTTTCAGGAGTGCTAGTTCTGCAAGGTTTGCAAGGGGAGATTCTGTTAAGTTTGGAAGGTAGGAGACTAGGTACTGGCAGAAGTAAAGCTGTGAGGACGGGGCGTGAGTCATGCTTGGGTAGCTCAGATGGTAAAGCACTTACCCGCGAAAGGCAAAGGTCCCGAGTTCGAGTCTCGGTCCGACACACAGTTTTAATCTGCCAGGAAGTTTCAGAAATATTTTAGAATTACCTGTAATACTAAAGAGCATATCATTTAGATAAATGTCCACCTTGATAGCTGAGGGGTCAGTGTGATGAAATGCCATGCAAAGGGGCCCAGATTCGATTCCCGGCTGGGTCGGGGAATTTCTCTGCTCAGAGACTGGGCATTGTGTTGTTTTCATCATCATTATCTCATCCCCATTGACACACAAGTCGCTGAAATGGCCTCAACTATAATGACTTGCATCAGGCGACTGGCCTACCTGACAGGAAGCCCTAGGCACACGGCATTTCATTTTACATGTATAAATGAGGAACGGGAATGATACCAACACTGACCTCTGGTGTACACCCCATTTGACCATACCCCACATCTCAGCCATTCTCAGCACTGTGAATAATGACCTGTTGCTGTCAGTTGTTAAAGTAAGAGGTGAACTAATTGTGAGCTACTCCCCATATTCAGTATAGTTCTGGAGCAATATTTTGTGATCAACACAATCAAATGCCTTAGTTAAATCAAAAAATATGCCTAGTGTTTGAAATCTTTTGTTTAATCCATCCAGTACCTCACAGAGAAAAGGGAATATAGTATTTTCAGTTATTAAATGACTTCTAAAGCTGAACTGTAGATTTGATAGCAAATTATGTGATGTAAAGTGATCAATTATCCTTACATACACAACCTTTTCAATAACTATAGCAAGCAATGATGGCATAGAAATAGATCTAAAATTGTCTACATTATCCCTTTCTCCCTTTTTATAAAGTGGCTTTACTACTGAGTACTTTAATCATTCAGGGACCAGACCATTCTTAAAGGAAAAATTACAAATATGGTTAAGTACAGGGCTAACATGTGCAGCACAGTACATTAATATTCTGCTAGACACTCCATCATATCCATGAGAGTCCTTAGTCTTCAGTGATTTGATTATTGTCCCAATCTTCCCCCTGTCAGTATCACAGAGGAGTATTTCAGGCACCAATCTCGGAAAGGTATTTTCCAAAGAGAGTTATATGATTCCCTGCAGAAACTAAACTTTTATTTAACTCACCAGTAATGCTTAGAAAGTTATTGTTAAATACTCTACCTAAATCTAACTTAATCAGTAACAGAAATATTTTTATTATGAAATGAATTTATATTGTCAACCTTGTACTGCTGACCAGACACTTCCTTCACAACTGACCATGTGGCTTTAATTTTATCCTGTCAATTAGCTATTCTATTTGTGTACCACATACACTGCCTTTCAAATAACATTTTTAAACACCTTACAAAACTGTTTTTAATGGGCTGCTGTAGCTTTATTGTGACTATGTCTGACATTTTGATATAATTCCCACTTTGTTCTACATGATATCCTTATTCCACTAGTCAGCCACCCAGGCTGACTTTTACTGCTAGTATGCCATTTAGAATGTTCTAATGGAAAACAGCTCTCAAACAGCATAAGAAATGTGCTAATGAAAGCATTATATTTGTCATCTATGTTATCAGCACTATTAGTATGCCATTTAGAGCATTCTAATGGAAAACAGCTCTCAAAGAGCATGAGAAATGTGTTAAGGAAAGCAAAATATTTGTCACCCATGTTATCATCACTACAAACATCCTGCCACCCTTGTTCCTTAACAGGGTTTAAAACAACTCTTTATTGCCAATGGATTAGCTTTCCTACATAGTTTGTAATTATATGTGACATTTGTTTGAGTACAAAATGCTTTTAGTGTTAAAATTTGTGCCTAATGGTCTGAAAGGCCATTCACCCTTTTATAAACAGAATGCCCATCTAGTAATGAATAATGAATAAAAATATTGTCTATGGCTGTGCTACTGTTCCCCTGCACCCTAGATGGAAAAAACACAGTCTGCATCAGATCATATGAGTAAATCTACCAACATCCTTTTCCTTGCACAGTCATATACAAAATTAATATTGAAGTCACCACATATAACTTCTTTTTGGTACTTCCTATAAAGTGAACTAAAAACCCTCTCTAGCTTGAGTAGAAATGCTCTGAAGTCTGAGTTAGGGGACCCATAAACAATAACAATTAGAAGTTTAGTTTCACTAAATTCAACTGCCCCTGCACAACATTCAAACATCTGTTCAGTGCAGTGCCGTGATACATCTATGGACTCAAATGTAATACTGTTTCTTATGTACAAGGCCACTCCCCCACAGCACAAGGAACTCCTTGAAAAACAGCCAGCTAATCTGTATCCTGGTAAAGGCAGCCTCTGAACTGTCAAATTATTGAAGTGGTGCTCTGGTATACCAATAATGTCAGAGTCAACACCTATAAGCAGTTCACTATCATTATCTCTAAGATGTCTTATTATATTTTGATGAAATATGCTAATTCCTTCTGACATCCTCTTTAGGTGACTCCTTAGTTAGAGGGACTTCCTTTAAGCAGGTATACCTGTAAGCTGACATCAATCTAAAAAAGTTGCAGCTCTGACACCAAATAGTACAGGAATTTTTCCATGAGTGATCCCACCACCACCCACTACACTCTTACCTTGCCAGCCTCCCCTTCCCCTACCTATTGAGGTGCAGGCCATGCCTAGTGAAACCCGATCTACTGCTAGACTCAGCTGGCACCACTCCAATGTGACCAATGCCCTCTTCCACAACTGCCTTTTCCAGCCCCATGTTAACATACCTGACAGCAAAATTAAGTTGAGGCCGATTGTGATTCTGAAACAGCTGCGCTAAATGCACATTAGTGCCACCTGTTTGAGTAGCTATCTTTACCAGGTCACCACCTACATCATATTCCCCATCCATATCAAATCCCTGCTCCACCCACTATCTCTACTTGATCCTCCTGAGCTAACCCTGCACTAGGTTTCATAATACTGGTGACCTGGTACTCACTCCCCAACACTTTCTGCAACTGCTGGCCCACACCTCTACCGTGTGAACTACCTAGCAGCAGAACCTTCCTCTTTCTGTTAGAATTTGCAACTGACTTAGGCCTCCTAACTGCTGAGAACTGCTGTATGTTTCCTACAACTACAGCTACAAGAGGCTCCTCTCCACTCAACTTTGACAGTTAGTCAAATCTACTGCGTATATGCAAAGTACAACTGTCTGAATACCTCCTCCTCCAAGCTGCCTCCTTGCCAACTGCCAGTTCCCATTCCCCAGCACCCTTTACCCTCCTCAATCTATCTAGTTCCTCCTTTGTGTATTGTAACTGCACCTAAAGGGTACAGATCTTATACTCCTGCTCCTCTATCAGCTTATCTCTACTACAGATTCTGCATTCCTAGGAGAGGATCTCACTAGATTGCCCACTGGCTTCCCCACTGCATTCCCCCCAATGGAAATACATTGAAAAAATTCCACAACATCACCCATTACTCACAAAGCTATGACTGAGCCCACACTTTTCACTCATGGTAAAAATTTACAATTACTGAAAAAAACTAAATATCTATGTTACCTAAGTTCAATTACATCAGTAGAACTATTTATAGAACTAGCAATAGTGGTCTCAAAATTCTCTCTCTACTAAGAAAGCATCAACTTTTATTACTACTACCAAACCACAACTAATCCAATACCAACAAAAATTCACAAAATTTATTAGTTAAAACCAAAAATTCAAGTGGGCACTGGAACACTCAATGAAGTTAAAACAGTGAATGAAAATTTTACTGAAATATTTCACTAGGAAAAATAAGAAACATCAGCTGAAAACTACTACATGAAACTAAGTTCAACATACAGAAAACTCTAAAAGACACAGCGAGTGAATGTTTCCAAAAGTTTATTAAACTGTTATTTTGCCACAAAAAACATGAGACACCATTGAAAACTTTTAAATTTAACAATTATTTAACAGTGCACAAATAATTCTAGGTTTACTAGCCACGTCAAATTTGAATAAAATCCCGAGCTTTCAATGACTACCTCCATCATCTTTGCAGGGGTAAAACTGACTGTCATGGACTGATGAGGCTTCTGCTTTTATAAGCAGTGGATGACTTCTCATTGGCTGGATTATGTCACGGTGAAAACTGCATGTAAGGAGGTGGCAGCCTCTATGTCCATAGATTTTATTTGCGTGCTTTATCCAGCATTGCTTGCCGCACCATCCATTGCAACAGGTGGAGAACTGCGAGGAATGTAAGAAGTCTCCCTCTGTGCTCTTTCTTCAACTATGTGCTTCCATGCATTGCTGAGTGCATATCCAGAGTCTCTGTTGAAATTATTTCCACATAGTCTAATTTCAACTGCTTCCTTGATGACAGAGTCCCAATAGTCTGAAGCGTGAGCAAGTATTCTTGTTTCATTGAATAAAATCTTGTGTTTATTTAACAAACTATGCTCAGCCACCGCTGATTTTTCTAGATACGTGTTTTTCAAGTGACACTGATGTACCACACAGTAATCAGCAACAGTTCTTATAGACTGTCCCACATAATTTTTGCCACACTCGCAAGGAATGCTGCAAATTCCCGGCACTCTCAGGCCAAGATTATCTTTCATGGGTCGTAACATCTCCTTAATCTTCCTAGGTGGCCAGAAGACTGGAATGATTCCCTGCCGGCTGAGGACTCTGCCGATCTTGCTGGTCATTGTACCACAGAATGGTAGCCCCGCGGTGTGTTGGTCCTCTTCATCTGTTCGAACAGCGTCCTTCCTAGGTTTCTTTGCCAGAGTAGATCTGATATCATGATCAGAATATCTATGTTTACTGAATACCATTGTCAGATGGTTAATCTCAGAGCCGAGATGATCCTCATCCAAAATATACCTTGCTCTGTGTGCCAAGGTATTCAGCATAGCCCTCTTCTGAGCTGGGTGGTGAAAACTATGTGCATTTAGATATAAATCTGTATGCATTGGTTTTCTGTACACAGAATGTCTGAGACATCCATCTGATTTTCGCTCCACCAGCACATCTAAGAAGGGTAACTTTCCACCCTTCTCCAACTCCACTGTAAATCTTATGTTCTGGTGTATACCATTTAAATGATCAACAAACTGCTGCAGTGCCTCATTGCCATGTGGCCAGGTTAAAAATGTATCGTCAACACACCTCAATAAGCAGGATAGATATAAGGGAGCACTGTTTAACGCTCATTCTTCAAATTCCTCCATGAAAAAGTTAGCTATGGCTGGTTGCCTGTGGCGAACCCATGGCTGTTCCATCAGTCATTTCATAATAATTTCCACCATACAAAATATAGGTGGTCATCAGAGTGTGTCAAAATAACTTCAGTATTTCAGGAGAGAAATGAGCAGCCAACAGTTTTAACTAAAAGCTGCTCATTTCTCTCCTGAAATACTGAAGTTATTATCTGAAGAAGAAGAAATGAGCAGCCAACAGTTTTAACACAAGCCATGGCATACAGCGTCTGTACCGTGTCTACATGTGCAGCAGTCCCAGAATTTTGTTCCACAGCTGAAACAGGAGCTGCCTTTGCCACAGTTTCCCACAACATTTGGAGGGAACACATCTTCTGCCAGCCTGACACATGAGCATGTACTCCTGCCCAACTTGCACATCATTACGTTCCCGCATCAACAACCTGCGACCTCATTTGCAGCCACTGCAATGCGCACACCTGCCACATTGTCTCCCACATTTCCTGTGCCTGATGTATTGTGTAGACAGATACTTGCTTGTGCTGCATTACATACAGATCGTTTACCAGTTTCTGGGTACCTACGCCCCACTGCCCCCACTGCCATCTTCTAACAACTCTACAGGAGCCACATGTCAGGTGGTTTCTGAAGCTTCCACAACTTAAAAAGGACAACCCTACAACATGGTTTGTGATGGTGGATAATATCCTGGACATCCATGGTGTGTTGAGAGATGATGCACATTTCATCTGTTTGATGAGCCATCTACATGATGAGCCAGACTTGGTCAGTGATCCATTCCTCATACCACCGAGCCAATACAAGTATGCAACTGCAAGAGCCTGAATCATCAAGCCCTTAATGCATCCTCCTGCAGAATCCATCCAATCTATTGTCCATAAAGTGTCTTTAGAGGCCCGTATGCCTCCTCAACTTTGATGCCACTTACGAGCTCATGTCAGCATGGATGAACTCTCCGACCTCACAGCTCAAGAAGTTGCTGCCAAATCTTCAGCTACATCTGTCGGCTCATAAACATGCCACTCTGGAAGAAAAGCTGCACCTGGTGGATTAGACATACACCATCATTAAACATGGCCAGCTCACATCTTCGTGTTTTTTGCATGCACCAGAAGTTGGTAGCACTGCGCCATCCCCAGCTCATGTGTTTCATCAGCCGGCCAGCAGCTGACAGTGCCACCTGGCAGCCAAACCACCACACCTGCTGCTACTCCTCGCCCAGCTGGCCCACCCACCTCACCCAGCTGGCCCACCTACCCACATGCCACAGCAGAACACTCCACCCTATGCCACCAGCTCACTGGTCCACGTGCTGCACACAACATGCCCACTATGTTCATACCTCGTTACATTTGTGGACACCACATGTTCTTCTCATGCATCCTGCAACTATCAGAACATGAAGCACGAGTCCAAATAGGCACTACAGCTCACACCAACACTTCAGGGTGTAAATCACATACTCGACCAACCACTCCCATCAACCATTACACTGGCAGATTATACACCTATGACAGTATCAGCATGATCTATTTCCTTGTGGACATGGGTGCCGATGCTGGTGTCATTCCCAAGTCAAGTGCTCGACCTGTGCTCTTGCCATCTGCTATACCATTCCAGGCAGCCAACAACTCCACAATTCATGCCTACGGTTCAGCCAAACTTTAACTGCATCTCTCATCTGCCTTACGCTGCACCTGGATATTCTGTGTCATGAACGTTGAGTGCTCTGTTACCATCATGGATTTCTTATGCAACTTTGGGTTATCACTGGATCTCAAAGCAAGAGCCCCCCTGCACCACACTACCAGCAGCCAATACCAGGAGTCTTCACTACCACCCCACCAACTCCTGCCACACACTGTGATGTACTGTCTGCTGCTACAGCTGAATGTACCCACCTCACCTTACCTCACCTCGGAGCCTACCGCCAAACTGGTCTGCCTAACAACTCAGTGCCACAAGACCACTGACATTCGCACTGAGAACACACACCTACAACAGCTGATCAGTGCTGTGTCAGCTGACCTGACTCACGTACTTGAGGCTGCAGAGTATATGGCTGCACCATGGGGACATCACCATGCCAACACTGTTATGACACAAACACCACAAACACCTTCGCAGCAGTGCCTACTCCCACAGATCAGTGACATTCCAGCCTCTAGTGTTGCAAGTGTTCCTACATCTCCATCTCCCTCACTGTTGTTGCTCAGGTAATCCCATTGGTGGTAGGCATGATTACCAGTGGTACTTGCCACTGATTGAGCACCATGGAAGCCCCCCCCCCCCTCCCCCCCCCCCCCCCCCTCTACTGGGCTCAAAGCCAGAAAATTGCAGCATGCAAAATCCATGGTAAAAGAACTGCTAGACTCTGGTATTGTCTGCCCATCCAACAGTAAATGGTCCTCATTGATCCACTTAGTTCCAAAGAAGGATGGTTCATTTCACTTGTGTGGCGCTTACTGACCACTGAATGCCCAGATAATCTATCCCATAATGCACATACAGGAAAGAACACTTCGAGACTTCACAAGGCTCTGTGATGGGGTGGTATGCGATGTGCATTCGACACGTTAAAACTGCACTTGCAAATGGTATCACTCTCATGCACACAGTCTCTAACACTCCAATATCGATCACAGCTGATGTGAGTGACACAGCCATTAGTGTGGTGCTGCTTCAGCAGGTCGAGGGTAATGTGCAACCACTTTCTTTCTTCTCATGAAAGTTGTCCACCTTCCAGTGCAAATAGTCCACTTTCAACCAAGAACATTTTGCTGTTTACGAATCAGTTCAACATTTCTGCAAGGACATTGAGGATAGGTGATTAACTATAAATATGGACCACAAGTTGTTGGCCGAAGTAGTGCGTAACCCCACAGCTGACCTCCCTCCCTGATGCTTTCTACTTGTGGGCCTAATATGTCACTTCACCACTGATGTCCATTACTTCAAGGGCATGGACAATGTCAGTGCTGACTACAAGTCTTGAGTTGTTTTGATCCTGTTCTCTTGGGACTTTGACAAACTATTGGCCCAGCAACTTACAGATGATGACACACAGCAGTTGCTCTACTGCAAGTCTACCTTGCTCCAAATTGAGTGTCACCAAGTTCTGGGTTCTTCCCTACCAGTCCTCTGCGATGTTTCCACAGGCATGACCCATTCCCTAGTTGCAGCCATCTTGTGCTGTAAGATATTTTCTGCTATCCATGATCTCACACATCCTAGTATGCAGGCCACCATGTGCCTAATAAGGGAGCTTTTTGTATGGACAGCAGTTAGAGCAGACTGTAAAAACTGGATCTGTGCATGTGTACCCTGTCCATGCTCCAAGGTTGGTCGCCAGGCATACCCACCATTGGACTTGTTTGACATTCCTAAAGGCAGGTTCCATCACATACATCTCGATCTGGTCAGCCTGCTCCCCATTCAGAGGGTTTTCAATACATTCTGTTTATCATTGATTGCATTGTTTGGTGCTTCTAGGCCATTCCAATCACAGATATAACAGATAATCACAGATATAACTCTGCCACATGGGCATTTATTGCCTCCTGGATTGTGTGGTTTGGCTGCCCATCTTCAGTCAAGATGTTGGGGGTACAATTTGAAGCTCTTAGTTTCTCAAAGCTATGCAAACTCTGTGGTGCAAACAGACTATGTACAATGGTCTACCACCCACAGAGCAACAGGTTGGTCAAATTCTGGCACCACACTTTAAAAGCCACACTGATCTGCCATGGCACGTCTTGGGCAGAGGCTCTCTTCTGGGTCCTGCGTGGCCTCTGTACAGCCTACAAAGAGGATTTAAAAGCCTCCCTGGTTGACTTATTGTATGGGGAACCTCTCATACTTCTGTGCCATTCATGCATGCCATGTGCCATGCCCACGCATAAGCCTGTGGTCGTCATCGGCTACAAGAATTGAGTGTCAACAGAATGTGCTATGTTTGAACTAACAAAATCTTTGGCTATTCAAACTAGTGTCGCCATTGCAGTTTGTTCTTCAGTCTTATTCCACCACTTGGCATTTGATGGTGTTTGTGTACACTGTTCTTAATAAATACACAGCTAATATGTAAAGTGTTGTTCAGGTTTTCAATGTGATGATTGTACGACCTGTTCCCCATAGACTAATGAACTACCAAATCAGTCATGCAATACTGATAACAATGTAATGCATGAAACTGCAATTGGATTAGAATATGCTAATCCTTTTGTGCATTCTTTCACTGTAATGAAAGATTATTCTGTGAGAATGGAAAATGAAAATTGAGAAATTTGTGTTCTTATTACAAGTTAGTAAAATTTAGACCTAGAGAATATGCTGATACAATTCAAACTGATGTTAATATTTTTAATACATTTGATTGTGAGTAGCCATTCAAAAGAAACACATTTTTTTCTAAAAAGCAAAAAAAAAGGTATAAGGTAGCCTGGAAATAAAGTTCTATGTTGTGGTATGGATGCTATCACTTTTCAATTAGACAATGATTTCAGCATTTTACATCATTCAGAAAAATTATTTTTGCAGTGGTTTGTTGATATGTATGTACATATTAAAGATACAATACTCCATTTCATAAGGCAAAATCAGTCTGTTCTAAGGTCAGAAACTTATAATACAGTACTTACATGACGATTTACAACTAAACCTGATTGATACTGTAAATATTGGAAGAACAGTTATTTTGCCTTCTTCATTTAATGGTTCTCTAAAAAATATGTCCATTGTCCAACACTTGGGGAACCTTCATTATTTGTTACAATGATTTACAATTCTAACTGGGCAGAAATTGTTAACAACATTGATCCATACGAATCTGCTAATTTCCTCACAGAAATTATTGTACAGATATTCAAGACCAAATTAACTGAGGCAGTAGTAATGAGACATATTTTTGGTAAAGTTCAGGAAATCATTAACACAACTGAATTTCAAAAAAGAGCATTGCCACATGCCTACATTTTAATTACTTTTTTTTATATTTGTCAAGTAGTAAACATCTGTGATATTGATGAAGTCATATTGCAGATATTTTATGTATTAGATTAAAACACATGTTGCAAAACATATGATACATGGACCATGTGGTACACTTAACCAAAATTATATGTGTATGAGAGATGAAAAAAAAAAAAAAAAAAAAAAAAAAAAAAAAAAAAAAAAAAAAAAAAAAAAAAAAAAAAAAAGGTGAAATTACACGAATGTCATTTAATAAATATCACTTGTACAGATGGCATGATAATGGTGTTAGTGTTAATGTTTGACTACAATCACATGACAGTTGTTATGCAATCCGTATTTACTTGCTAAATTTGCTTCTCATGGAAATGTTGAAGTTTGCATTAAAGTTAAAAGTATTAAATACATTTATAAACACATATATAAAGCATGTGATAGAGCAATTACAGAAGCAGGCAGTGAAAAAGCACATGGCAGCGATGAGAAGTTCAGATTGACGAAGTGAGAAATTTTGTGAATGGCTGTTATATCAGATTATCTGAAGCTGTATAGCATATTTGTGAATTTCCACCATGTTCTCAGTCACATATTATCATTAGGTTTGATATTCTTTTATGATGTGGGCAAAATTTTTAGTTCAGGTTAGTACATGAATGGAATATGCTTGAATATGTGAAAAAAATCATCATTCCTTGTATTAAATGAAACCAATCCATCGGCAAATGTTTCCCATCATACTGACATTACTTTACACTATGTTTGGTAGATGCTGAAGAAAATCAAAGAAGAGAGTACATGGTGGTGATAAAATTATTATACATATGTATGAAGTGTCTCCAACAAACGTAGAACTTTTCCATTTACATTTGCTGTTATTCCACATTTGTGGTATTAAATCATTTGAAGATGTTAGAAGTTATGATGGAATTGTGAGCAGTATTTGTACAGAAGCATGTAATGTTTGTGGTAAGGT